>NC_027756.1:35061819-35071470 GCF_000695525.1 Brassica oleracea var. oleracea
GAGGGAATTCCGAGGAAACCCTTATCTTCCTCGGAATTCCTTCGAAATATTCCGAGGAAATACCGAGGAACTAGTGTTTGGGGTTTCAAAACATCGATTTTTTTTTGCCGTATTTCATTTCTTATACAATTGTAATGCATACCATTGAGGATTCTTTGTATAGATGATCATAAACCATGAAATAACAAAATTTCAAAAGGAATTGTAAGTATTCCCTTTACCGTTCATTAAAGTGTATAAGTATTCCACACTCTTTTTTTTTTTTGCCAAACTGTTAAATGTCATTAAAATAATAATGAAGATCTGGTTACAAGTGATTGAAACCAAGAACTGCTTTTCAACCGATCAGGTTTAAGAGGCTGCAAAAAGATTTAACCCCAAATAATCTAAAGAATTAACACCAAGCAACACAACAATGGCTAGATTTAAGTTAATATTACATTAGAGCACAAAGACAACTATATTGAGCTCCCATACCCAAGCACTTCTTGTTCTACTGGTTTGAAACAGAGAGCAAAGAATAACCTGAAGGCAAATTCGATCAAACCTCACCTAAGTGGCTCCTAGCAGTCATCGACGGAAGCGTCTGGCTCACGCCCCGGAGCTCCGCTGGAAGAGGACATCGACAAAGCAAAGACCAAGTTAACACTGAAGAAGGCGAGAATGTAAACCAGTAACCACACTACTTAAGATGAAGAGCACGGTCAAGAGCAGGCAGTCGTTCCAGCTCCTCATCCTGCTATGCGACATAGAAGATGCGGCGGAGACAACAAGATTACATATCAGCTATCTGCCAGTAGCTTTGAAAAAGGAAATGAAGCACAGAAGGAGTACGGCACTCCTTGAAGCAGGTGACATGATGGCAAAAGAAAGATTTGCCTTTTCTGCAAGAGACGTCGACACCGAGGTTTGTCCTTAAGACCCTAGTAGTAGACGATGAGATCAGGGAGGAAAAGCCAAACATTCGCTGAGGTATACCAAGGAAGCCGTCATTTGAGCTAAAGAGACAGAAGTCCTCGTTGGTGCGCCTCACAACCACCCTTCACTCAGAAAGAGGAGGAGCTCTATGCAAACCCTGGAACCTACCGCTAGAGCAGAACGCGTCGAAGCTTCTAGTGGATCTTAGATCTCAGATCTAACCCAGATATGAGCGCAATTGGCGGCTAAAATCAGATCAAGGGCTCCCAGTGTGACACTCCCAATCGTATATGACCGGAAATGACACGATTGATGTTCCTCGATGGTCGATCCAAGGTTCTCATAATACTTCCGATCACCTTAGACCAACAACCAAAGAACACCAACGCTCCTATTGAATACCACTCTAGGCTTTTCAACCCGAAAAGCAATATCCGATAGTTAGTTCTTCCGGACAAGGACTAATATCATAAACATGTACTTTAAAAACATTCTTCATATATCATTTAAAAGCATCTTACAAAATTTGTCATAAATTAACCTTGAGGTTTTCGGTCTACAAATCTTATACATAAGATATATCAAAATGACTTTGCAAGGATAATAAAACTACTTCTGGCTAATGATGTTCCTTCCCATCCTAGAGTAAGGTCTCCCGTCTACTGGTTACCAGCATCACAAATGAATGATGAGTAACTAGTTTACTCAGTGAGCCTAGTCCTGCACCTCAACATATATTAATAATATCACAAGTAATCAACTCCATTTGTATGCAGTGGAAATATATTGCATAACTAATAAGAATGCATATATAAGGCCTATCATTTCCTCGATGTGAATCTTATCATAAACATCATCTCCACGACACCCACCATTCACTTATAATATTTATATATAGACTAAACCCGGAAAACCACCAAGGCTAACCGAGCCTAGAGGAGAAATAAATATAAACATCATCTTCATTAGATATTCCAAGATCGAACATCTAACGCTGCATGCAGTTACACGGCCTCCAAGGTGCGACCCCATCATCGTGTCTTCGTGTTCTTGTTCCGTATCGCAGGAACAATTCACGGTAATGTGGAAACTTTCGGGAGAGTGAGTGTACAATAAGACTTCACATGATTTGTACTCATATATTTAATACTATACATATGTAGTAGTACTTGAGAACAAGTGCAAAAGTTTTGAATAAACCTCTATGATCATTCATAAATATTTATTAAGTGTTTACACTAAGTTAACACCTCACCAATTCAATATTGATCAAGAGACAAAGCCTATCAATCATCTACAATTTCAATCACGCAATACTAATTCATAACTCTTTAATGATCTATCTAGACTCACCTTTGATTCCATGACATTGGCTAATGAATACTAGACTCCAGCTCAAGCTAAACGTTTATCACTTTCTAACTCCCAAAACAGAATGAGGTCTAGGCATGATCCGGCTGGCCCGACCACTCTCCTCGAGTATCTAAATTCAAAAAAAAAATGCTTGGAACATATGGTTCATCAGTCTGATTAATCCCCACAGTTCAAGATTCATGACAGATACTAAGGCAGGTTCAAACAGAAATTCAGCTCTTCTAAGTTCTTATCAGATAGGTTAATTCAGCTCAGAACAATTCAGATTAAATATGCTTAGCTAGGCTCTTTAAGAGCAGTCCAACCACAAGTTAAGAAAATAATAACCTGACATTGGTTTAGGCTAATTGGTCTGGACAGGACGATCAACAACTCATACAGCTTGATCAAATCAAAACTGTTCTGAATCAAGTGGCTAAGTTTACCGGTTTTACTCAAAGCTAGATGAATTCGGTTTCACTCTTCCTTGATGATGCTCACGCCTTAATCTTAAGACCAGATCAATCCATATTCGGTTCATGATCAGGACATGGTTTAGATTTTATTCCATACATGAAGCTTTACCGATTAAAACAACAACTTTCTGAACTCAGCTCGACACCACTTGAAGTTGAAGCCACGCCAACCCTACTCGGTACCACAAAAATACATGTTTGGGATTCATTCAGAACACAGTTCAAACCGAGACCAATCCAACAGACTACTCACAGAAAACTGATCAACACAACATCTTACCGATTAAAATCAAAGGCTGAAGAACATGGGTTATTCTCAACTTCTGGACACCAAATTTTCATCTCTTAACCGCACCAATACTCACTGATTAAAGTCACAGGATGATGAGAAAGGGTCGTCTTTGCTCAATTCTCTTCTCTGATTTTTTTTTCTGAATTTCTCAACTAATTTTTCTCACAGATTTTTCTTTCTTCGTTCTCTCTGTCTCTCTGAATTTTTCTCTGGTCTTTCTTGAAGTAACAGGACGTACAGAGGAGAGAAGAAGATGTTTTATACCATATGGGGTTGCTTCAGCTCAGGGTTTTCTCTTTACACAAAGTTGTAGTTTGGAGAAAACACGTGGCAACCAGCTTCAGCACAAGCAGCTCACCTTTCCATTACATGAAGAAAGCTGCAAGCAGCTGAAGCAAACAGCTTGTGACCAAAATGTGACTTCTAAAGAGCAAGCAGGTAAGCAAGAAGGTGCATAGCACATGACTGATCCAGCAAGCAAGCACACAAGCTGGTACAACTCATGAGACTGATTTAAATTAACAAGCAGCTGAAACTATTCCCAGCCAGTTCTCGACCAAACATTTTTCCGTCCATCGAATCTCATCTTGCTTTTATATAAACTCTTCCAGCCTTAATAAAACTCGACCATAATAATTAAAACCAGAACTATCAAGGGTAGGTGTATCGGCCACAAGACAGTCCCATCGAGACATTAATCACCGGGTCGATTTTTTTTTTTTAATTCTGTTCGAACCAACTCCAAATTGGTCGAGTGGAATTTTTCTCGACCCAAATTCTATCTGCTCGTGAGAGTTATTACATTATTCCCCCCTCAAAAGAATTCGTCCCCGAATTCTGAAAACATAGTTGTACACACTGTACTGAACACTGTCTCTGAAAGGAGTTCTGGATATTAGCTATGTACTTATCTTCATGTGCCCATATCAAAACAACTCATGGTCGATTCCTTGATTCCCCCAACCGATCCTTTCTTTTCTGAGCAGCCACTTTCAAGATAACCAAATTCTTTACTCTGCACAACTCTTGTCAACTGCGGTCTGTGTACTTTTTCTAACAATCTTGTCTCTGTAGACTATCACATCTCAACATTTTCTATCTGGCTTTCTCCCATAACAGCAACATGAAATTTGGAACGTTAAGTGATGTGCCATACGTGAAAGTAACATCTCCAGTCTGGTCAATGTTAACTTGATTAACCGTGCAACAATCAAACAAGAACATGCACGATCAATCAAACCAACATGATTCGGACCAGGGGTGCTACTCTCAAATACACACACTCACCCATTCCAAGAATGATTTCACTTACAGTATTCTTTACACTTCTGATCTATCTGAGACCCTCTTCATAATCTTCTGAATAAGTTAACCTTTCTGATGTTTCCCATGATCAAGTCTTGTTCCATTGCTTTCTGATTTCTTTCTTCTCTCCAGCCACTGAGGATTCAACAGGTCCGTCTATACCAAGCTTGATTCACCAACTGTCTAATCTTGTACGACGACTTCATACTTTATGTATTGATACATCCTCTGATATTTTAACAACCTTGGCATTCCCATATGCCTTACGGTCATACATATTCCTTAACTCATCAATCTTCTTCGGCGGTCACTTAACATCTCTTCTCTACTCATCTAGTTTAATCTTCTGGTAGAACTTGAGTTCCTTCTCCCACGTCTTTTCTAACTAACCTTGTGTACATAACACTCCTTATATAATCCACTGAAATTATCTTCATTCCGCTCCTCCTAAGTTTTCCTTAAGTTCCCATTTCTCAACTGAGTTCCTTAGACACAAACGAGTAAGCTATCTTGATGTACTACTTGCGATCTTCAAGACTCTCAGCTCTCTCCTTATAAGGCAGCCGAATAAATCAATCCGAGTTTCGCTTCATGATTCTTGAGATCTGTTGGGGTTAAAAATGGACACGACGAAGTTAACATCTAAATATCCGTAAAAATCGGCATGAACGCTTTTACGAAAAGTAATCTTCGTAAAGAAATCTTCGCGAAGAACTTTGCGGTGAAATCTTGCACTAGTCTCGGTTGATTCATCGAAACTAAACACCCATAACCCAAGAACACGTTCATAGAACGTCGGAAATGGATCCAAACAAAGTCGCCACGTAACGACCAGTCCGGGAACGAGCCGGTCGCTACATAGCGACCGACCAAGCCACTCAGTCGGTCGCTACGTAGCAACCGAACTGTCTCGAACGTTGATCAACGGGTACTACCCAAATCCGTGCATTCTCGTCTGTTCCTTAATGCTAGCTCCTATGTACCGCAGCCATATCATTTCTCACTCCCATCGTTCGGAGTTATCACTTAAACTTTACAATAAAAATTGCGGAAAGATTATTTTTATCGAAAGACGGCCCAAATAGGTCTAAAACGTGATTAGAAACCCACTTACGTTTTTTTTGAGGAAAAGCCCATAGATACTATGGCGGTTTATACTCAGTCCACAAGAAAAGATAAATGTCAAATTTCCACAGATAAATGTCGAGTTTCCGCGGATAATCATGAAGATCGAGAAAAATAGAATATTTCCATTTTCGAGTTATGACGGCTTAAGGGTAGAAGAGTACAGCTCAAACCGACCTTGGAGGGAGTATATAAGGAGTCCTAGGCGAGAGGCATAAAGGGAGAACTTTTCCAGAGCAAACTTAGCACTTAGAGCATTTAGGCAACTTTCCGTTTTTGTTATTTCGAGCTGCGACTCAACTAGGTTTTACAGTCTTAGGTTGTTAGAACTAGGAATCTCGCCGACCGCTCTCATAGCCGAGGCTTCTACCTTGTTGTAACGCTCATACGCGAATTCGGAATAAGACTCATTTTGCTCTTTTTTTACGATTTCTTATTTTTCTCGTCTTTATTTCGTGTTCTGATTGCTTGGCGTGTGATTTAGCAGATATCCGGGACCTCTGGGAAATTAGGGTTTTCCTAACTTTCCTAATTTAAACGGAAATCGATAGTGCGAATTTCGGTTCCCACAAGATCCTTCTCTATATCGAAAACAAATTCCCCCCTTCATAAAGCATAAGCAATGCCATTTGCCTTTCTTAGGGCTTCTTTGATCAGTGAAACTTGCATTCTTTCTTCATACCAGAATGATGGAAAATTATGAAGTGCAAACATAACTGAAACCAACTCCAACTCATGCATAGCTAAGATGTACGCAAACATAGAGACTTCCTCTAAATGATTGCCTTCTTCTTTACTCCTTTTCCTCATTCCCAGGTAATACCTTTCTCAATCAATCAGCTCAGCGGTTGATATGGGTTTCAACTCTTCAAAAAAACTTATGATGGTAAATCCAGAGATCTTCGAATCTCGATAACAGAGATTAGAAACGACCATTATTCGATATCAGCAACATCTTTTCTAGATGTCCAACAAATCCTTGTTCCGACTTGCTGACTAACGGATCCAACTTCCAATTTCCCAGCAGTAGCATTTACTAAAACTTGATACATCCATCGAGGGTCTTTGAAAACCAACTGCACCATGCAACTGATCTTAACCACTCATAAATTCTAGAAAGTTGATACTTAACCATAGCCACGTCATCTATAGTTGAACATAACCCCAAAATCTCGTCCTTCTTCTGTATCACTGACATGGGCACTCCCCCAGAAAATATCTAGGTCGAGGGAAACCTTTCTCCAAACAAATCTTCTAACTGCTAGTTTAACTCGGACAGAACAACTTGGTGAGAATCCTAGGCTATTGCAGCTAATCCAGGTTCAACAAGAATACTGAACATGTTACTTTTAAATGTCGACCATCCTTTCAATGCCTTAACCACATCTTCATCTTCCTTGATTATCAGCCTGTCTTCTATTCTGCTCCTTTTCATCTTCTACTTTCTAAACGATCAAGTTACTAGAGTACACTTCTTCACCCTTTTTCCCTAAAGGTTTTCATCTCGCCAGACTGATATGAGCGATGCTCAAACACTTGGTAGAGTACCTTTGTAGGCCAACGGTGCCGTGTCTTCTTCCAAATACGTCTTTCCTCGACATCCTAATTGAGCTCGATAACTAGATAGCCAATCTCACTCTAGATAGAAACATACCGCTCTAATGGAAGTACTACGGAATGGGGAAGGCATACCATTAATTTAACTGGCATCCCGTACTTCCAGTATTAAGAACGGTACTTGAATTCACAAAAGTGAATCCTCCCTAATACTATGACACTACTCAGGAACTACAACTATGTGTTGTTCCCGAATCAAACACAATATGGGCGGAAAATTCTGTCCATAGACAATGTCTCTTACGACACCTTGATCAAAATTCACATTTTTTCCAGTCATTTATATAATTTTTAAAAAAATGCACACAACACACAATGGGATAAGAAGCAAACCTGTGATTGGACCTTTCAGGGGTTTTGGCGGTCAAGACAACTATAAAGTGTAGGCTCTACCCAAATAGCCTAACACTTGGATCAAGACTAATGGTAAGGAAGCGCAAACATGTCTAACTACTGGTACCCTAGGTATAGGTAAAGGAATCGAGCAACTTCATGGGCAAGGGTAAAATAATCATCCTTACTCTTCACAAGGGAATAACCAAAGCGCAATGATGCAAACAATCAAGAATTTCTCGCACTTGGACGATCCCGACTATACTGTCCTGGCATGTCACCACCATAACAACTCAGGCTCCTCGATCTTGATCTGACGAAACATACACCCAAAATCATCCCAGCGACTTAATCCACTGCTTGAAAATGATATTCGATCTTCACTGGTTGGAAATTACACGGTCTGCAGGATTTGGTGAACTTCTTCAGAAATAACTTCTTTAGTATTCGCGTCATACTCTAACATCTCCTCGAATCTCTGAAACTCCATGGTCTTTTATCTACTCCAAAATTCTTGGCTAAGTTCCCAAATATTTTCCGTCTGATCTTTGGCTTATTCTCCAAACCATAATCGATGAATCAAATTCACTCCACCATATATCTCGATGCTAAAATTATTGTATATGATTAACTCGACCTTAACCTTCTGGCGGAAACATCTCACTGTACCAACTTCGTAAACTTAATCTTCAATCGGTCCCATACCTTGTTTAGAAAATTCTACTTCGTGAACTCTTGAAATCTGTCCAACTCGATCTCACCTCTCTGAAGTAATTCTTAACTCTCAACCAACAACTCATCGCATTCATCTTCAAATAGCTTGCTGCCAAATCCTTCTTGTCATTCTCTGAACAGCGGCCACGTCAATATTATGCTCTGAGTGTTGCATCCCAATTCTTCCTCAAGCCAAAGTATACCTCGAACGTTTTAGTCTCTCTTCAGTATCTTGTGGTCCCAACTTCTTATTCTTTGCATCATAAGCTCCATCATATTTCGTTGCAAACAGAATGCTTCTGGTGCTTCCATCATCTTGTAATACAATCAAACCATCTCTTCCTCCAACGCTAAGCTTGAAGCAAATGCTGAAGAAATCATACTTGTATGGCTCTGGTGCTTGTACGTCTTAGCATGAGCTGGTTAGACTTGCGAAGCTGGAAGACTAAGTGCATCTGAGTGATCATGTGCAGTCGAATCGTACTGAATCGGATCACAAAAAACACCCACCTTGACATCGATAACACACGAGTCCAGTGATGTATTCGATGTATCAGTTATGTCCCATATATCTCTCTAAAGAATTAGCATCCCCACTAGACCACAAAAGAACGGCAGGAAGGCATGAAGTTACTGACTCCTAACAGGACGGTAGTGAACCCGACCATGAGGGTAGCAAACTCGAGCATGATGATAGTAACATCGGTAAGTACGATCCACCCGTTCAAGCTTGTCTCGGTGCTTCGGCTATGAAAGATTACGGTTAGGTGACTACCCATGACTATCTATCCTAAAATAAAGGAACCAGCCAGCATATTCTAGTTATACTTGCGACTCATTTTGACTCGAAAAACATTTGAAACAAGTCCCATTCTAGCATCATATAACCATGCTCTGATACCACCTTTGTGACACCCCCGATCGTATATGACCGGAAATGACACGGTCGATGTTCCTCGATGGTCGATCCGAGGTTCTCATAATTGTTGGGGTCAAAATCAGTCACGACGGAATTAATGTCTGAAAGTCCGTAAAAATCGGCATGAACGTTGTTGGGGTCGAAAACGGTTACGACGAAGTTAACGTCCAAATCCCCGAAGAAGAAAAAAGTAGAAACCTTCTTCGACAAATATTTTTTCGAAATAGATTCTTCTTTGCGAAAAGCTTTGCGGAGGAAATGCGAGTCATCGGACAAGAGCTCGAAAAGGATCGTTACGCAGCGACCGAACACGTGCTCCGCTCGGTCGCTACGTAGCGACCGAGTTTGAGCCAAGGCTCAGTCGCTACGTAGCAGCCAAACGTCCATTCCGCTCGGTCACTACGTAGCGACCGAGCTCGAACCGAAGATCGGTCGCTACGTAGCGACCGAGCTCTTCCGAAAAATCGATACGACATTAGTCCATGCATTCTCGTCTACCCTTCGATGCTATCTCCCGAATACCGTAGCGAACCCATCTCACGTTCCCCGCCATTTCTAAGTTATCAATCAAACTTTACCGTAAAAACCGCGGAAAGTTC
>NC_027756.1:35071831-35072680 GCF_000695525.1 Brassica oleracea var. oleracea
CCTCTGGGAAATTAGGGTTTTTCTAGTTTCCTTATTTAAACGGAAATTGACCGTGCAAATTTCGGTTCCCACAATTTGGCGCTAGAAGGAGCGGGGTACGGATCAATCTAACTCTCAGCCACAAAACGCTTGATCAAAACAATGTCTGGAAACACGAAAGACAAAATCGCTGTTCGCAAAAACGCTGGTAAGACAACCCCAGCCGCCACTGCGCATATGGCCAACGATTACGCAAACACCATAGTGCCTAAAAAAAAAAAATTTTTAAAAAAAGCCTAGCCGCGACTTTTCGCCAACAGGAAGTGCTACGAGACGAGCTTGCGATTTCTCTGTCTAAAGGAAAATGATAAATTTTATCAAATCTCGTAAGTTTGGCTCATTTCCGAGCTAAAGAAGTTTCAATGCGTAAGGGTTTTACCAAAACGCGTTTTCTGAAAACTTTTCGGAAGGTAAAACTTGTTCTCCCAAAAACCGCAGAAAACCCCTAGGTTAAAGGCGGAAAAAGGAAGCGCAGCAAATCGATTATACAGCTCGGTCGCTACGTAGCGACCGAGTACGCACAAGGCTCGGTCGCTACGTAGCGACCGAGCACGCACACAGCTCGGTCGCTACGTAGCGACCAACCACGCAGAGCTCAAGACAACTCTCCGCTTGCTACGTAGCAACCTGCAAGGCCTCAGAAAGGTCCCCCTTTGCGTTCTCGTTTGAATCCTCATCGAAACGGTTTTCGTTTCGTCTCAATCAGAGTTTCCGTTGAGATTTTACGACGAAAACAAGTAGGACTCTTCTTGGCTTGCTTCCACTCGCTATGTAGCGACCTGTCAGACCTTCACTCGCTACATAGCGACC
>NC_027756.1:35075644-35081668 GCF_000695525.1 Brassica oleracea var. oleracea
AGCCCAGGCTCTTACCTTGTTGTAACTCTCAAACGCGAATTCGGAATAAGATCTACTTTGCTCTCTTTTCGATTTCTTATACTTTATCGTTGTCATTATTGTGTTCTGATTGCTTGGCGTGTGGTATTAGCAGATATCCGGGACCTCTGGGAAATTAGGGTTTTCTTAGTTTCCTTATTTAAACAAAAATCGACCGTGCGAATTTCGGTTCCCGCAGTTTGGCGCTAGAAAGAGGGGGGGGGTACGGATCAATCTAACTCTCAACCGCATCACGCTCAACCAGACATGTCAACTGACGATGCGGATAACGTGCAGACTCCTCTTAACGGGACAAGGACTAATATCATATGGAACCTGTACTTTAAAAACATTCTTTATATATCATTTAAAAGCATCTTACAAAATTTGTTATAAATTAACCTCGAGGTTTTCGGTCTACAAATCTTATACATAAGATATATCAAAATGACTTTGCAAGGATAATAAAACTACTGATGGCTAATGATGTTCCTTCCCGTCCTAGAGTAAGGTCTCCCGTCTACTGGTTACCTGCATCACAAATGAGTCATGACTAACTAGTTTACTCAGTAAGCCTAGTCCCGCATCCCAACATATATTAATAATGCATATAAGGCCTATCATTTCATCGATGTGAATCTTATCTTAAACATCATCTCCACGATACCCGCCATTCACTCATACTTATAATATTTATATATAGACTAAACCCAGAAAACCACCAAGGCTAACCGAGCCTAGAGGAGAAATAAATATAACCATCATCTTCATTAGATATTCCAAGATCGAACATCTAACGCTGCATGCAGTTACACGGCCTCTAGGGTGCGACCCCATCATCGTGTCTTCGTGATCTTGTTCCGTATCGCAGGAACAATTCACGGTAATGCGGGAACTTTCGGGATCGTGAGTGTACAATAAGACTTCACATGATTTTTACTCATATATTTAATACTATACATATGTAGTAGTACTGGAGAACAAGTACTAAGGTTTGGAATAAACCTCTATGATCATTCATAAATATTTATTAAGTGTTTACACTAAGTAAACCCCTCACCAATTCAATATTGATCAAGAGACAAAGCCTATCAATCATCTACAATTTCAATCACGCAACACTAATTCATAACTCTTTAATCATCTATCTAGACTCACCTTTGATTCCATGACATTGGCTAATGAATACTAGACTCGAGCTCAAGCTAAACGTTTATCACTTGCTAACTCCCAAAACAGAATGAGGTCTAGGCATGATCCAGCTGGCCCGACCACTCTCCTCGAGTATCTAAATTCAAAAAAAAATAGTTGGAACATATGGTTCATCAGTCTGATTCATCCCCACAGTTCAAGATTCATGACAGATGCTAAGGCAGGCTCAAACAGAAATTCAACTCTTCTAAGTTCTTATCAGATAGGTTAATTCAGCTCAGAACAATTCAGATTAAATATACTTAGCTAGGCTCTTTAAGAGCAGTCCGACCACAAGCTAAGAAAAGACTAAACCTGAATTGGTCGAGTGGAATTTTTCTCGACCAAAATTCTATATGCTTGTGAGGGTTATTACACCCAGAGCCATCATAGACACATCTCGCCTCGCTGGTGGTCTGAAAATACCAAAGACCCTTTGAATTCAGTTAGATCCGGCGGAGGAGACCCCATCGGACCCAGACACACCGAGAAAAGAGGAGAGACAATGAGAAGATATCAGAGGGTGAAGACGATGAACACGAACAGTCACGAGGCCCGGTCGGAGAGCACCGGTGGCCAACGCGAAAGAGCTGAAAACATAGGCGGACTCGAAAGAAAAATTAGAGAGAGAATATAAGGAGGGGAAGGTTTTTCAGTTTGACACACTTTTTCTTGTTGATTAACTACGCAATCAACAATAAATATTCAAAATGAAAACTGCATTTCATTATTTTATGTTGTTTACAAAGTAACTTAGTACTAAAACTAAATAGTAACTAAATTCTAAAACTCAATTTTATACCTTATAATTTATATAGAATAACCATTATTCTGATCAGTTAACATTTATAAATAACGTAATTAAAATGGCTCACCAATGCAAAAACAATATACCATCAGACATCCACATATCAAATTATCAACGCGCAGATTCTAGTAAAAATATGATTATATTCTTTTGTCAAAAAAATAGTCACAACTTTTCTTCGTGTATGATTTTTTTTTAAAATGGACTTCTCCTAAAAAAATCATTTCATTTATTTCTATTGATATTTTGGTATCATTAAGATATCAAATCTTATATAATCGACACATATAACAACTTCACCTATAAAAATGACATAATTTTATTTTTAATTATATAAATTCTGTTGACAAAAAAAATCTAACAAAATCTTAATAAATTTTAAATATTTTTATAAAATAATGCATTAATTATTTTCGTAATTAGTAGTATAATATTATTACAAATTAATGTTAATTAAGATTTTATTATAAAATAAAAAATAAATTTTGTATGTTATTTCCATAAACTTTTAATTACAGTCTATATTATATTAAAATAGAATAACTATATGAATTAAATATAAAATTCTATTAAATTGATAAATGAACTTATTTTTTTTTAAAGTCATTTAAAATATCATTCACCATTAGGGCGGGTAAAAATTCGTAAACTATGTATAAAATCTACTAAAATAATAAGTCTAAATTATTTAACCATAAAAATATATTTACTTATAAATCATGCTATATACTAAAATTATAGATGCTAAAGGATATTTTTTTAAACACAACAAGGAAATATAAATAATCTTGAAAAAATATATGTTCTATAGTATAATTATATAATTTTTTAAAAAATATTGTATGTAAGTTGTAGAAATTAAAAAAAGATATATTTTTAAGGGATTCTATTTGATTATTTATGATTATGAATTTATTATACCAAAATTAATATAATATATGTAATAATAAGTAATAACAAAGTAAAATGGGAAATTGCCAAAATACAATTTTCAAAGTACCACTTTTCATGTTTACACTAACCACTTTTACCCTCATCTTTATTGAAAGATAAAAGACATATATAACCTTTTGATTAAATTTGACAAAAAAAACATATGGTTAATTAATCTAAACTTAAAACATCAACTTTAAACCCTAAATCATCAACTCTAAACCCTAAACCATGAAACATCAACCCTAAACCCTATACCTCGAAACATCAACTTTAAACCCTAAACCCTAAACCATCAAATCTAAACCCTAAAACATCAACTATAAACCCTAAATCATCAACTCTAAACCCTAAACCATGAAACAACAACTCTAAAACCTAAACCCTGAAACATGAACTCGAAATCCTAAACTCTAAACCTTCAAATCTAAACCCTAAAACATCAACTCTAAACCCTAAACGTAAACCTTAAACCATAAATCTAAACTTAAAACATCAACTATAAACCCTAAATCATCAACTCTAAACCCTAAACCATGAAACATCAACCCTAAACCCTATACCTCGAAACATCAACTTTAAACCCTAAACCCTAAACCATCAAATCTAAACCCTAAAACATCAACTCTAAACCCTAAACGTAAACCCTAAACCCTAAAAACCTAAACCTTCAAATTTAAACCCTAAAACATCAACTCTAGGGTTTTAGGGTTTAGGGTTTAGGGTTTAGGGTTTAGGGTTTAGTTAGGGTTTAGTGTTGATAGTTTAGGGTTTAGTGTTGATGGTTTAGGGTTTAGAGTTGAAGTTTAGGGTTTAGGGTTTAGAGTTGAAGGTTTAGGGTTTATGGTTTAGAGTTGATGTTTCGGGGTATAGGGTTTAGAGTTGATGTTTCGGGGTTTAGAGCGTATTTCAAAACGAAATAGGGTTTAGGATTGATGGTTTAGGGTTTAGAGTTGAGTTTTAGGGTTTAGGGTTTGAATTTTGAAATAGTATAATTCGAAAAAAAAAAAAAAATATTTTTTATTTTTTTAGATTTTTATTTATTTAAATATTTATTTATTATATATATAAAGAACAAGGACATAAGAGTCTTTTGCCGTTTAATGAATAATGTATTTTTGAAAATGTCTCTTAAGTGGTGGTATGAAAAGTGGTACCATGAAAGTGGTAAGCATGTAATTTTCCCGAGTAAAATGAATAAAAGAAATCTTTATATATTGGTAATGCCAAATAAAAAAAAAGATTATAAAATTACATTATATATAATATTAAAATATAAATCATATATTTAAAATTTTTACGATTATGTTTAAGCTATTCATTTATAAATGTAATTTTACATGCACGGACATGCCGGTCAGCCTCTAGTTTTTTTTGTTAAAACTAAAAATAGGATCATGGGACAGATTGATTAGTAAATGGTTAAACGCTATGGACCAATTGAATACAACATATTTTGATAGTCAAGAAAAAAAAAAAAAGAGAGAGACTGGATTATGAATCATTACAGTAAAAAAAGATTTACATTTGTATAGGTGTCAATAATCTAGGTGTCAATAAAGATTTACATTTGTATCTAGTAAATTTAGTCTTTTCTTTTTATTCACACGCCATATGAAAAGCCACTAACAAAAGCATTCATATACCGCTTTCATAATTGTGACCGTAAAAACTTCTGTAAATTTTACCAAAAATTAAGTAATTAACTTAGCTTGACCAAAAAAATTATGAATGGCTAGTTGCATATTCTACTTCGTGTTGTTCTGGTTGGATCTTTGGACTAAATGTTTATTTTCTAGAATGTGAAAATAGGAGACTTAAACCGAATTAATGTGGAAAAAAAAACGAATTAAAGTTTGAATATGTTTCTACCGAGTGGAAACAACAGCACTGGATATATTTACAAAATTTAAATAACACACCCCTTAGATCGGTGCTAAACAAAGTACATTATTGGTGAAGTGATTTTTTGAATTTTGCTTATGTATCATCACCAAGTTCATTTTTGTTAGAAAAATGATATGGCTTAGTGAAAATGATGACATGGCTAGAAGCTAATAATGACACGGACATTCACATTTAATATTAATTTTTATTTTTGGTAAGTTTTTGAAAATAAAGTAATAACTCATTTATCATCATTAATAAAATATTAAATAATATAATAATAGAGTCAACGGTTGGATTTTTAAGTTTTCACAAAAGGAGGAAAGAAAATGATCATTAAATCAGTTGTTACGGCATTACGAAATCATGTGATGTCTTGCTATCGTTCACCTAAGGCAACCGCAAAAAAAAAACTGACGAGTGCGGTAGCACAATTCTCGTGGAATCCAGAGGCATGCACTGGAAATCATGGGACAAAGTATTTATGGCATCTGATAGAGAAGCCAAACACTTTATTTTCTCGAGTTTTCAAAGGTCGGTATTACAGGAACGCCTTACCCCAGGAGCCGATTCGTTCATATTAATCAAAAGGATGGGATCGGGATCATCTATATCTGTATGGAACGATCTATGGCTCCCAACCACTCGCCCGAGAAAAACCAACACAATTTCTACCCAGACCTCACAGTGGATTCTCTCATTGATTCCACTTCGCGAACTTTGAACTCGCAGGCAATTCGGGATTTGGTGGACCCACCGGATGTGAAAATTATAGAAAGCATACAACTAAGTTGGACTCAGATGATAGATAGAGATAGATGACATTTTACAAAAAAATGGGAAATATACGATTAAATCAGGATATCAAGCGTAACGGGTTTACCCAAACAAGGAAATACCACCACTAATGTTTGGACCCACAGTTGATGTATTGAAGGAATTCTGTTGGAAAATACGATGTCCACTAAAGATAAAACATTTCCTATGACCACTACAAGAAAACACATGCTTAACGACGAAAATTAACGAGGAAAAACAATCCTCGTAAATTTGCGTCGAGTTTACGACGAATTTACGTGAAAAACTAAAGTCATCGTTATTTCCTCGTAACGTAACGACAAAACTGTTTCGTCGTAAAGTGGATGTAATTTTACGAGTATTTTACGAGGAAAAACTATTTCCTCGTA
>NC_027756.1:35086020-35096866 GCF_000695525.1 Brassica oleracea var. oleracea
TATTTACGTGTAGGTTACGAGGAACTATTTTCGAGGTATTTACGAGGTATTATAGCGACGTCCTTACGTGGAATATTGACGTGGTCTTTACGACGAATCGTCCTACTTCGTCTTTACGACGAAATATATTCCTCGCTAAGTTACGACGAATTAGCGAGGAAATATGTGTTACGACAGACGTGTAACGAGCAAACGCGTTTCCTCGCTAATTCGTCGTAAAGCCTCTTTTACGACGAATTGGCGAGGAAAACCGCCCTCGTTAAGATTATGTTTTCTTGTAGTGGACAATTGGTGACTGGATGTATAGCAGTGAAGAAGAATCTGCAAACGCGAGGGATACAAGGGGACATATGTTGTACAAGATGCGTAGCGTATGAGGAAACGATAAACCATGTATTTTTTGAATGAGCTTCAGCACTTCAGGTTTGGGATCTCTCTCGGATACCATCAAATCCAGCTATTTTCCCAAAAGTTCTCTCTTCATAAACATGGATCATCTCTTCTAGAGAGGTTTCCCGCAGATGGATGATCATCAGTTTGCATGGATAATATAGTACATTTGAAAGGAAGGAATAATAAAGTCTTGAGTAATATGGACACTGATCCTAGGGAAATGCTCAAATTGGCATAAACAAAATCAACACTCTAGGCTGAGGCACAAATATTGAACGAATAGAGGACAGTACCACACGTAGAGGTTACTGGAAAGAGAATGATACTTTCTCCGGACAAGGTTGGCTCAGTACTCTAGAAGGATTTGATGGGCTGATGGGGGTGAGGAATGTTCGGGCTAGTCTCTCTCATCTTCATGCGGAGATGGAAGCGCTACTCTGGGCAATGGAATGTATGAGGAACTTACACCACTTTAAGGTCACGTTTGCAATGGATTGTTCTCAATTGGTGAAGATGGTTTCGGAACAAGAAGAATGGTCATCTTTTGCAAGTTATTTGGAAGATTTTAAAATCCTGAAAGAAAGTTTTCTCCGATAAGAGATCATCAATGAACCAAGGACGCAAAATTCAAATGCGAATAGCCTAGCACGAAGTGTAAGGAAGCAACCATCTTTTGTCGTTCACATGGATGCAGATCTCTCGGTTTGGTTCACAGAGTCAGTATGAGTAAGTATAAGTTAATGACAAAAAATATAATAATAGAAATATAAATATAAAAGTATTTTAAAAATTCAAAATAATATTTTATTTTTTATAATTATATTTTATTACAAAAAAAATCTTTAACATTTCTACATTTAAAAAAAAAATTATTGGATTGTTATACCATTAGTTTCTTTTCATATCTGCCAATTTAAAAATAATATTTGTTTTACGTTTTGAAAATTATGTACCTAACAAATTTTCTCTTAATTTTATACAATTCTATTTAATATTTTGACCAAAACAAATAGATAAAAAAATTATCCAAAATTATAATTTTAAATATACACACATATATTCTTAAATATAAATTTAAAATAAATAATTATTTTAACTTAATTTTAATGTTTGGTTAAATAAAATTTAAACTATATATTGGGAAAATCTAAAAAAAATAACAAAAACATTATTTTAAATATAATTTAAATTTGAAAACTTTTATTTCTGCATATTGTGTAGGAAAACACCTAGTAGACAAGTAAAACATTGATCTATGGTTCCCAAATTTTTAAAAGTAGTTTACATAAACATAAATGCTGTCAAATTCATAAGAAATTTTTGAATCAATTGCCCATATGCTCTTCTCCCCATATTTTATTCCCATATATACTCTCTTTCAAAATTTATTTTATTTCTATTATTTTTAATTCAATATTAATGTGAAAACCCAACTAAACCTAAATAAATCTATCTATTTATAGGTTATGCTATTACTGCTTTAAACCTAAATTTTTACGCCTTCTTTCATTTTCATCTCTTTTATTCTTCTGCTTTCTTCATTTTCTTCAATTTTTTAACATTCTCCTTATTTTCGGTATCTTCACTCTTTTGATCTCTTCCTCATTTTTCTTCAATCCACTCCTCCTTATTTGGTTTTTTTCTTTTGTTCTTCGCTTTTCTCTACTTTGTTCTTCGATTTTCTCTTCTTCTTTTTCTTCTTTGGTTTTCTCTTCTTCATCTTATCATTCTCTTGTTCTTTTTCAATCCATTTTTTCTCTTTGATTTCACCCAAAGCTTTATATTTTATCTTGTTCTTCGATTTTTTTTGTTTTCTTATTCAGATTTATCTTTTCTTTTTTTTTTCTATTTCAGACCAAATTATACCATCTCTTGAGTAACCCTTTGTATAATTGTACAATTTGACAAAATTAAACTCAGTTATACCAAGTTGTACCATTGTCTAAGTATAACTTGGTAAAACTGAATCCTAGTTATACCAAGTTGTACTCGGATAAATGGTACAGCTTGGTATAACTTGAACTCAGTTTTACCAAGTTTTACTCGAACAAAGGTATAACTTGGTATAATTAAGTGTTAGTTTCAGGAAGTTGTACTAAGAAATAAAAATTATAATCAGAATTAGAAAAATTGAAATTTTAGTTTTGAATTTTGAAATCGGAGGGAAAGACGTAAGCGTAAATATGGAATTATCTTAATTTATTAAAACTTTAGTATGTAGAATAAGTAAGAGTATCCCAAATTATTTTTTCCTCATTAAAGAATATTGAGCATTTGGTCTGAAATTTTTTTTTATTAAAAATCTTATTAAATCGGTTATAACTTTCAAAATTTCTAGACTGACTATATTCAGCAAAGTACTCAAAATCAACGGAAATACCCGATTATGTTAAGTTAATTTTCACTGATTATATGTGTACATAAGTGCACTGATTTAAAAAAATATGACTTCATTCTGTAAAGTCTAGATGTTATGTTTTACCAAATTAGATGCATAAAAGGCCGTATAAGTTCGAGTTCACTGATTTCAAAAAATATGACTTCCCTAACGTTCTTCCTAGGTTTTCTAGTGATGTAGATAACGTCTTATACTCAGATAGTCTCTTTTATTGTTAACAAAAATTGCATTGTGTATTTGATCCATATGCACGTAGTTGTAATGTTCTTCCTGTTCAACGTATCCCAAGTCCTATCTACGTGAGACACACGGTTACGTGGATTACTAAATATAAAGGTCACATATATTTTATAAATGATTCGATCGTGGAGCCAATGGTATTTAGGCTTAACCGGTTGCAGTTGGTTTAAAAAAAAGCATTTGATGGTTCAAAAATATCTGTAAGCAGTGGGTCATAGATTGTTCCAGTCCCAAGACTTGTCTCCCAAACTGTTGAAAACAAGTATCAATATCAATTCATATGCATAAATACTACATAAGTAAGATGGAAAATACCATTGACCATGTTTGGTTATAAGATGCAACTTATTTTTGAACGGGGTAATGAACGGGATGATTGGTAAGTGTTTTGGCTTTTATTTTTTGGCTTTAAAATAATAGCCGTAGATTTTATTCATGTAGCTGTGGGTTAATTATTTCAAGAGCAATAAATATAAAGCTCTAGAAAATTTGATTTCCAAAGCTATTCTGTTTCTTATTTTAGTTTTTATGGCTGGTTCCTTAGCTCCTTGTGGATCGATCACTAAGTACTACAATTAAACCTCTTATTTGAGAGCGTAAAATCACTCCTTAGGGTAATATGAGTGATATCAAATTTGGCGCCGTTGCCGGGGAGCTTTGATCGCCTATTAGATTTGACCTTGTTAAGTTTAAAATCAATTCCTGACACAAATTTTTTTTTTTTGCCTTTTCAGGTACATGCCCAGCAATACCAGAAGCAACAAGGAAACTCAACTGCTATACTCAGCAGATCTTGCAAGCTTGGAGCGTTCAATCCGCAAGGAAGTATGTTCCTCATCGATCGACAACAACACTTGTTCGTCGCTCGATTTTCGTAAGCCACCGTCGACCCAGACACTAGTCTCGACGACCGACACTCGCTCACTACCATCCACCGAAGACACTCATCTTCCGTCGACCGACATCTTCCATCCGACATCGATCGATATTTCAACCCGAACATCAATCGATACTGAGCCGCGAGACATGGTTGCTACTTTGATACTTGTACGAGATTACAGAGGAAACCTGCATGACCAGAAGGGTCATCTGCGTAATGCAGCTGGTCAGAGGATAGATGCTCAGGGGGCTACAATCCCTGAGTCTGATACTGATTCTACAGGAACTACTCTACCTGAAGATGAGGCTGCTCGACCCAGAAAATTGGCTGACTACAACCGTCCAGATCAGATCTACACCAACAGATTCGTCCTCCAACTATTCAGAGGGGGAATTTCGAGTTGAAGCCGCAGTACTACACACTCGTGGGACAGACACCCTATTATGGGTTATCTCACGAGCATCCTATGGATCATTTGGAGAGGTTCGAGGATCTTATATCTGCTAATAAAGTCGAGGGAGTCTCTGAAGACTACCTCCTATGCAAGCTCTTCAAGTACTCACTTGTTGGAGATGCTTCGCATTGGCTTAAGCAGTTACCACCAGGATCTCTCACATCCTGGAACGACATCAAGAATGCATTCTTATGCAACTTCTTTGATGAAGCGCGTGCTGAATAATTGAGGAGCAAGATTGCTACTTTCACTCAGGATTCTGCAGAGTCATTCAGAAGCTCCTGGATCAGATTCAAGTATTATCAGAGAGATTGTCCACACCATGGATTCAATGAAGTACAACTGCTCAGTACTTTCTACAGAGGCATCGCGGTGCAGTACCAGATGGCTCTTGATGCTTCCAGCAATGAGAACTTCAACACAAGGAATCCAGAGGAGGCTGTGAAAGTCAGTGAGAACTTAGTATCCAGCAGCAGCACCAAGAACACTGACTTTGAGAGGAAGAGATCTGCCACCATCCTTGGTTATGATCAGATGGATGAAGTGAAGGCAAAGCTGGACAGTGTTCACAAGCTTCTCAGGAAGCAGGTCTGCTTGGTTGAAGATGCAGAGGCTGTAGACACAGAGGGTAGAGCAGAGGAAGAAGAAGAGGTGAACTTCATTGGTGGAACTGGATTCCAAGGATCTGGAAACCAGGGTGGAAACAAAAACTCTTATGGAAATAGGGGTAATTTAAACCAGAGTTCGCAGCACCAGAAACCCTACAGCAACAATAGAGGTTATGAAAATTCCTACTACCAGAATCCACCACCACCTACTCAAGAGAGCAAGATTGAAGAGATGTTTGACAGAGTTCTTGAGGGACAGCAGCGCATGACGGTGGAGTTCAATGGGAAGATTGATTATGTCTACACCAACCTGAACACAAAGTTTGAAACTTTAAGTACTCATGTGAAGAAGCTGAAGATGCAAGTTGTTCAGACAGGAGAAGTTGTTAAGAGGCAGGAAGCCTTAACAAGAGGGGTAGGAGATGATGTGATGAAACACCACATGAATGCCATCATAGGAGATGATTTCTTGCAAGTAGTGAAGCAAAAGAAGCTGTAAGAAGGAGATTTCAAAGTAGAAAGTTCGATGAGCTTCGACGGATCGCACTGGTGTCGATCGACGCCGGACTTCGAACATCGATTGACGGAATTTAATCCAAATCGATCGACAAGCTCTCCAGAGCATCGATCGATGACACCTACGGAGTCAACCGCATCTTGCAATGCCGTGAGGATTCTGACTCACTTGGAGTTCGCAACAAGACACCCACATCCGCCCAGCCCTGTTTACGTCAAAATTGATCGACATTCAGATACTCCCGTCAATCGACAACAAGAGACCACCATCGATCGACAACCTCCAGCGCCCATCGATCGACGAGCACTTCTTACGTACCGAGTGCAGATACCAAAGATAGATGTTGCTTGTCTACATGCACTCAGGCCCAAACCCAAACCTTCAGATAACCCACCAGAAACCATCAGGATACCTTCAAATGATGCAGCAGATCCTGTGGAAGTTGATAGGGTTCCTATGGGAAGAACCCTGAGGAAAAGAAAGGAAAAAGTGGCGAAACATCTGAAGAGGGGAGCTAATGAAAAGGAAATGGAAAGTTTCCAAAACAGAGTTTTCAGGATTCCTTTAGAAAAGCCATTCGAGAAGACCTATTTTACCCACAGATTGTGGATGTTCTTCAGAGAATGTTTTGTGAAGCTAGAGAAAAGATGAGGAAGAGGATTGCACTGAAGAAGAAGAGTGATCCTGGGCAATTTGCAATACCATGTACGGTGAAGGGTATTGAGTTCCCACATGCTTTGTGCGACACAGGAGCATCAGACAGCCTCCTACTTAGGGTTATGGCAGACCATCTGGGTCTGCAGGTGGAGCTTTCCAAGGAATTATTCAATTTCGTGGATTGTTCTCAGAGAAGCTCAAGAGGGATTGTAAGAGACCTAGAGGTGCAGATTGGTAATGCTCTAGTTCCAGTTGATTTACATGTCTTGGATATCAAGCTAAACTGGAACTCTTCTCTATTACTTGGGAGAGCTTTCTTGTCAACAGTAGGAGCAGTGTACAACCTACAAACCAACCAGTTGTGCCTGACACTCATTGACCCTCATACCCACTACAACCCTATTCCAGTCAAGAAGCCACAGACGTCCTCCAGAAAAATTAATGATCCAGTAATCATTGCAGCATGCCACTGTGGAGCTGAGTACGAGACAGAATACTCAGCGTCGATCGAAACTCACACAGCAACATCGATCGACAGTGCCCACCAGAAATCGATCGACAGTGCCCACTAGAAATCGACCGACACACCAAGAGAAGAATCGGTCGACAGTAGTCCAGAAGATTGGGAGAACGACTACTACAACCCTACTATGGCAGCATACACCAGACACAACATGCATACGAAGGAGTATGATGAAGATTATGAGGAGGAACGAGCTACAGAGTACAGAGCCATTCTTGATGAGGAAGACAAACTTCTGCATCATTCCTCTTGGAAGAGGAATGCACCATCGATCGACAGAACAATCTCGACATCGATCGATACTCAACCTCATCAGAGAAACCAAAAATGAGAATCGACCTACATCGCCTACTACCCATCGATCGACACTGGAGTCGACCGTGTACGAGAAGGAGACTACTCGATTGGCAATTTGGAAGATGATCACCATCATGAAAGTTATGCAGTAGAAACGGCAATTCACGAGCCAGGAGTAGATGAACTTCATGAAGGTTTCACATATGAGAAACTTCTCAACATGCAAAGACGTGATGAAGCAGATCAACATCAAGCAGAAGCTTCTGGGGAAAGAACACGTTTCAGCCATTCTATCGACAGAGCTATCCGCCCATCGATTGACTAAAGGCATCCATCATCGATCGACATCCGTCCAAAACCAAAATCCACCGTAAGCGAAAATCCTAATTTTGATAACCAGTATCTAACACCAGACGAATTTGGTATTTTCAGGGACCCAGAAGGCTGCGCAAGACCAATTGGTGTATATGCACTGAAAGTATCCAGAGAGGACATTGCAGACATTCTTCAGATGGGTAATGGAGCAGATAATCTCTTCATGCAACAACGCACCGTCCCAGCACATCAACAGAGGTTTACAAAAAGAGTTCTATGACACAGCTGGTGGCATAGACAATCACTTCAAGAAGAAGTATAGACCCCCTACTCAACCGTCGATCGACGTTAACGTCCCACCATTGATTGACAGACGTCTAGAATTCGGCAGAAGAGCCTTTGACCCTTTTGGAATCAGAAAATACTACTGGGAAGAGAAGGATGAGTATGGAGTCTACAGAGATGATCAAGGATGTGCAAGAGATGTGGATGGACACATCATCAATGTGTCCAAGGAGGATATCAGAAAGCTAATGGAAAGAGCTTCGAGAGATGAGCACAGCTACATATGTCTTCCAGAACATGCTAGCTCATTCACCCAAACCAAGCTGGTACCAGAGATCTACACCAAGGATGAGATCAATGAGATGTTCTATGGAGTCTGTGGAGCCCAAGAAAAGAATGACGGTGATTTCCAGATGAAGCTTGATGGTGTCTACGATCCACTGAATGATAGCATCAGTTGGTTGACTACATGCATGGAGGAGAGATGAGGCAAGACATAGCCAAAATTCAGCATTCGGCCGACAAACATCGACCAGCATCGATCGACAGACACCACTCAACATCGATCGATGACGACCCAAAGAACTCACATCCGATGAAGTCTCAACCAGATTTTCACACCAGAGCAGAGATTGATCAGTTGGTAGAAAAGATCTACAGAACTCTGGAAACTACATAAGAGAGGCTTGACAGGAGATGTGATGACATCTATTTTCCAATGGACCTTAGCGTGAATGCTTTGACTTCTCATATAGAAGCAATACAAAGGGAATTAGTGGAGATTCAGAGTTACATTTCCCGTCGACAAGAAGCATTCGCATCGATCAACAGACGCAACAACAAATCGACCGACATTCTTAGACAGACATCGGTCGACGACGCTACAAACCGAGGCCGGCTAGTACCAAAGGTGACATCAGACATGTCTGATACACATAACCAAGGAGAGGAGATCTCAGCTGACACTAACGCCAGACTCAGAAGACATCAGTTCAACCTTGAGAGTCTTAGAGATAGATTGCAGAAGATGGAAAACACAACTGCAACAATAAAGGAAAGATGTTGCCGAGGAGTTGAAGCTATGTGAGACTTCACTGGTACATGGTTCAACAAGCGCAGAGAAGAGATGGACACTTGTTTTCCAACAAGTTACAGCTTTCAACACTACTAACCAAATCACCTCCAAAGTCAAGCTAAATTACTATAACAAAGCGTTGAGTGGGATGCAACTCACTATTAGGTAATACTTAATTGGTTTTATTAATCTAGTATTTATGTTGGTTTTTATTTAATAAAAAAAAGAATGATCCGAGTAGACGATTGTCGTGAGTATCGACCGACGAAACACTGCCGACATCGATCGACAGAGAATCACCTGCCACGACCGATATCAACATCTTTACATCGGTCGACATCCATTCCGGTCTGGTATATCGTTCTAACTTGTTACATTTAGTCCTTATGATTTAGTTATCACCGTAACTCCGACTGAATATACACTTGGGACAGTGTCGTTTAAGTCTGGGGGGAGGTTACTGATAGTAGTTTATTTATGAGTCTTGTTAAAATGTTTTCAAAAAGTTTTTATTGAGTCAAGAAAGGGATAATGAACTCATTAGATTTTTACTTGTTATCTAACCACTCTTTAGCACCCTTCTAAACTTATTACTGATTGCAGATAGTACTAAAGATACTAAAGTGGATCAACCTGTCAACTATTCACACTTGCTAAGATTGTATGAAGGAACCAAAGCTGACCTCCAACACTAAACTTGACACAACTGCTTGTCTTGGGGCTTGATATACATGGGATCAGATTCTTCAAACAAGCCTAGAAAGTAAAGCCTTGTGTAGATAGATTTATCACCCTCTTTCTCTCTATTTTCGAAATGTAGATTTAAAATATATATATATATATCTATTAGAGAATTATTAGAAAAGGATTCGAACAAGACTTGGTGGCTACAACCATTAAGGCTTGCTTCACAAATAATCCTAAGATATAGGTCAAAAAGAAGTGAACATGATTTGGTGGCAACCACCATTAAGTCTTGATTCATGGAAGCCTAGCACTACAGGAAATGTGGGTATTAATAGCGTCGTAGCATATCATTTTTTGCTTCTCTGCTATTAAATATAAACACGGGCCTTTATAATAGCGTTTTTGAAATGTATAAGCTATCTTTGTAGTCGCGGGAAAATAAAATAATTCAGCTGCGTTAATTTGGTAAGTGGAGGCGCCTTACCATTGCAAATCAAAAACTAAATGCTATCGTATATGAAAAAATATATTAAAAATAACTTAAGTATTAATCGAAACCGAGACTTCATTCTCTTCACTTCACTCTCTTCACATTCCTCAAAATCAAAACCGACTCATCGAAGTTCTTCAGAGTTCTCTCGAGTCGAAGCTTCAATTGGTATGAGTTTCGATTTGATTCTGAGTTTAGAATAGAGACTGGTTCTCTCGAGTCGAATCTCTTTGATTTTGGGTTTCTCTTTGATTCAAATCTCTTTTCACATGCATGTCCGCGTTAACACATGATTCGATTTTGATTGTGGGTTTCGATTAGGTTTTGAATATGATTGTGGGTTTCGATTAGGTTTTGAATATGATTGTGGGTTTCGATTAGGTTTTGAATATGATTGTGGGTTTCGATTAGGTTTTGAATATGATTGTGGGTTTCGATTAGGTTTTGAATATGATTGTGGGTTTCGATTAGGTTTTGAATATGATTGTGGGTTTCGATTAGGTTTTGAATATGATTGTGGGTTTCGATTAGGTTTTGAATATGATTGTGGGTTTCGATTAGGTTTTGAATATGATTGTGGGTTTCGATTAGGTTTTGAATATGATTGTGGGTTTCGATTAGGTTTTGAATATGATTGTGGGTTTCGATTAGGTTTTGAATATGATTGTGGGTTTCGATTAGGTTTTGAATATGATTGTGGGTTTCGATTAGGTTTTGAATATGATTGTGGGTTTCGATTAGGTTTTGAATATGATTGTGGGTTTCAGTTTGATTTTGAATATGATTGAAGGTTTCGATTTGATTTTGGGTTTAGATTTTTTGATCGAATGGCTTGATTTGATTTTGGATTTGTTTATCAGTTTCAGAAATGGCAAAGACAAGAGGACAAGTTGGTTCTCGTCGGAGTAAACGTAATCAAGGCTTGGAGGTAGTAGATCAAGAGGACAAGGCACCGCAACTAAAAGTGAAGAAAAGAACAGCAAAGAAAACGGCTTCCCCTAAAAAGAATTTAGTTTTAACGCCAACG
>NC_027756.1:35115514-35119970 GCF_000695525.1 Brassica oleracea var. oleracea
TATCTTTGCTACTAGGAAAAATCAAATTATTTGGTTCTAATAACATTTATTAAACGTTATTATAAATACTAACAATTACGAACACAAAAGCGCTATTGTTATACACTTAGTAATAGCACAGAGGAAAATCGCTATTAAAAGGGTTGGACTTTTTATAACGGGTGATGTCAGAGCGTCCAAGGAAACGCTATTAAACCAAAATGATAGCGCTTTTCGTCCGCTATTACTAACCACATTTCCTGTAGTGGCCTGTCCAATTTTGGTCAATGATCTTGCAAATATAAGCAGACTTTGACTGTGAGGGAAAATTAGTAGAGAGAGAGGATATGAACTAATGTTTACATGCAGGTCCAGATACTTGTTTGAAAATCCTTGCATCCTGTGATCGATACTCCCAAAGTAAAGCATGCACTTTTATTTATGCTAAGAAATGAGGTTGGTAGAAGGAAATGTCAGACAAGATTTGCTAAGTTGTTGGCTAGGTGAATTTGATTGCTAAGCTAAGATATGGTATAATGTGCTTTTGTGATTAGGACTTCTTAGATATGGATTGCAATATTGTAGATGTGATGATTCTAAGTTTTAAATCATGTGAGTCCCTGCTGTTTTCAAACCTCTTTCAGAGAGACTACCTGTTTGTTTTGCTTGAGGACAAGCAAAAAGGTAAGTCTGGGGGAGTTGATAGACCATGGATTTGACCTACTTTTACTCATGGTTTATAAGTGTTTTAATTACTAAATATTATATTATAGAGTCTATTTAGAGTATTTATAGGATCAGGAGTGATTTGGAGGAAATTGATGATTTTGGAGCATTTTGAATATATTTGGAGTAAGCACCCGAGATGACCATCGAGCTCGACCATCGGTCGATATTGAAGAGGAATAATCAATCGATGTTCACATCTTGACATCGATCAACAGCGAAGCGCGCAGAAAGCTCGTTTGGTCATAGCCGACTTAGAGCCCAAGTCTTCATCGATTTACGAGATTACCCCTGACGAGTTTTAACCTAATTATATAAGTTTTGCCAACATGTTAGAGGCAAAGTGTGCTTTCTTATTTTACTATTTTCACAGCAAAGATTTTCTAGGATTTTTAGTAGATTGGAGAGAAAGTCCAAAGTTATTTGTGATTGGAACTCCATTGATATCTATTTATTATTCTAATGCAGTTTTCATACTTTATTGCTGTTATGAATTGCTTGGCCATGTCTGAGTAGTTCTCTTGTTAGATTTTAGGGTTTAAATGGGTTATGAGGGATTAGCCCCAACTATAGATTGCTAAGTTGTGATATTAACAATTAGGATTGTCATTAATGTCTGATTCTAGATTAGCTACCTAGAACTTGCCCTAGGATTGTTAGATATAAGCGATAGCTTTCATCTCATCCTGAAACCATTCTAATTGAGCTAAGATTATTGCTAAGAGTAAGGCGAGAGCTGATCTAGTAAGCTTAGTGAGCACATTCAACCCGCGCATTAATGTTTGACCAACAGCGTCGATCGATATTCAAATAGATTAATCGGTCGACGTTTCTAATAGTGCATCGATCGATATTCATATATAATCATCGATCGACACTGGCCAATAGACAAACCTAGAAAGCGAGAGCCTAGTGGTTCGTTTATAAGTGTTGAGCTCTACAATATCATGCATGCAACTTGTTAGGCATCTATAGGATTATAATTCTGAACTTCCAGAATAAAAACCCTAAGTCTAGCTATTTCCTTTTAAGCACCAAAACCTCAACCAATCAATCAAGTAATTACTTGCTCAACAACTGCAACATTACATTTAAACAATTAAACCATTTAGCTTAACAATTATGATTAGATTTATTAGGTTCCTAGCTCCTTGTGGATTCGATCCCTAAGCACTACAATTGAACATCTTATTTGAGAGAGTAAAATCACTCCTTAGGGTAAATTGAGTGATATCAAAATTCACAGGGAGCTAAGGCACACAATAGATCTATCTAGTTATGTAGTTCAGCTAGGTTGAATGATTTAAATGTAAATTAGCAAGGGGTGAACAAGTAATTGTTCGATTGATTGATTGGGTTTTAAGACAGATATGAGAAACGTTAGACTTAGGGTTTCTATTCAGACAATCAGGATTATAGAGATATAAACTACTAAGCAAATATGGATATTCTAGATCTCAAACAAATAAGAATAGTCGATCAACTTCCGTATATTTAGACTATCTATTGCCGGATCTAGGACTTCAGATGTTTCTTGTTGGTCCTGAGAAAATGTCGATCGATTCCAACAACGGGGTGTCGATCGATACACCTTTCAGCTCATCGATCGATGCAACTAATGAGTTATCGATCGACGTTCCTTCCAGGGAGCGTTACGCACGGGTTTGACGTGTTCACTAGGTTAAACTAAATCAGCTTCCGCTTGTTTCTAGCAATCCTACCAAAACCTAAACGATTTCAGACAAAGAACCAGACTTCCGAATGCGCCCTAATGTCTATAGGGAAGGTCCTACTTAGCTACTCTAGAACACATGCATTAAGAACAGTTTAGTTGATTAATATCCTGACACTTAGCAATTCTATACTTTAGGCTAATCCCTCATGAATATCTGAACCCTAAATCTAACAAGATGAACTAGTCAGACATGGCTAAACAATTCATAACAACAAGATAAGAAAACTGCATAAAATAGAATAGTGTATAGAAAATGGAGTTCCAATCACAAATCTCTGAAGGAGTTCTTGGATCTTCTCTCCAAACCTAGGACTCTAAGTATTTTGCTGTATGAAAAGTAGAAAGTATGAAAGTGTATGTTGCCTAGAACAATAGCAGAGCACATAAATATTAGGTTAAAACTCGTCAGGGGTAATCTGGTAATTCTTGTGGGACTTGGGCTTTAAGTCGTTTGGAACCCAATCTGGCTTCCGCGCGCTTCGCCGTCGATCGACACCACAGGGTGTGTGTCGATCGATTGTTTCCTTCGCCCAACGATCGATAGTCGTGGTCGATGGTCAACTTCGGGCCTTTGTCGTTTGCTCTCCAAAATACCCAAAATCACCACTTTCTTCCAAATCACTTCAAAACCTGAAAACATACTAAAAAACTACAAAACAAATGTATTTAAAAACACCTATATACCATGGTTAAAAATGGGTAAAATCCATAGTATATCAATTATTCTATATGGACCTATGATCTGCAATAATACTTTTATACCCTTAATGAAATTAATAAAAATAAAACAAAGTTAAAAAAAAAATATGTCCACTTCCCCTGCAACCTCGACGTCGTCTTCTTCTTTTCGTTTTCTTCTTCACGTGTTCAACCTCGACACACGCAGAGCCTCCGGTCACAATGCTTTGTACTTGGCATGAACTCGACTCCACAACGTCTGCGTCGTCGATGAATATCTTTATCCACCGTGGGCATCTCTCTTCTATGATCGGAGCTCCAATTTTTAATTGAACCACTGCGCCTCTACCGAACACCTATTCACCACCGCGACATGTCCTCTCCAATTTCTCCTTCTGTCGATGTGCCTTCATCTCTCCTTCGCGACCTCCGGTGAGGTGCGTTTTTCCGATCATTTTCAAAATCCTCCTCCCAGTTTTTGTTGACATTCTTGGCTTCAGCTAGCTCCATCTCTTGTTCTGTTTTGTTTCCCCTCTGTTTTGTTCTCCTTACTCTCTGTTTTTCTCTTTACTTGTGGTGTTTGTCTTAACACAAGCTTTAGTTTGTTTTAGAAAAAGAAAACACGAGCTTTGGTTTATTCTCTTGCCTTTGTTGTAATTTAAAGACATAAACGCTTTTGAAGAGAAAAGAGAGAACTTGTTAGTGTTAGATGGGGAAAAGGGCTTATTCATGCCCGCACTATGAAGCCAGTGAAAATACATATCCAAACAATATTAACGTGCCAAAATATTTTTAAACTAAATAGAAATTTGAAATGCATACCTAAACTCATAATAAATAGCTAAAACATGTCTCGTAACTGACACGTGTCAGTCAATTTTAAAATATATTGATTTATTTTTTTAAATTATTATCTTTTAGTTTTTATCATTTTATTTATTTGTAAAGTGCCACAAATAATTAAAATCATCAAATTGGCCTTATTTATAATTTAAAAATTGGAAATAAATTTTAATATATGGTGATATATAAAATAGAAATATTTTTTATCAAATAAAATAGATTTAATATTATAAATATATTATTTTTATTATTATTTCATATTGTAATATTTGATACAAAAAATTTAAATAAATAGAAAACAACATAAAAACAGTATCATAATTTAAAGTCTGATTTAATCTCACTAGTTCTTAAAGTTTATAAAACATTTTTTTTATATTTTCTTAGGTTATTTTAGTTGCAAATCTTATTATGTGCTTGCATGATATATATAATATAAATAAAATTAAAAATTTGTAATTTTTGTTTGTAGTTATCAAAACCAATGTTAATTAC
>NC_027756.1:35120332-35122118 GCF_000695525.1 Brassica oleracea var. oleracea
GAGTAAGATTATTTATAATTAATTCTCATGTTTTAATAAGGTAGATAACATACTTTGATAACTAAATTAATTAATATATTGTATATGATAACTATCTAAATTTCTGATAAATAATTAAATTTATTATTTAAATTTAATTAAAATCTGGTAAAAAAAATAAAATTGTACTTTTCAAATTAAAATTATAAATACAATAAATTTGATTATTTAAGTTATTTAAGGCATATTAACAAAAAATAGAATTATAGAGACTAAACTACAAAAAAAAATTAAAAAATAGTCAAAATCATCATATAACCGGCTATAGGCATGTTTTAGCTATTTATTATGAGTTTAGGTATGCAATTCAAATTCTTATTTAGTTTAGGAATGTTTTGGCACGTTAATATTGTTTGGGTATGTATTTTCCCTGGCTTCATAGTGCGGGCATGAATAAGCCGTTTTCCCGTGTTAGATGTCTACATTGTTACTTTCTTACATGAAAAATAAAGTGATCTCTTTTATCTCTACCAGAAAAAAAACGTGCGAGAGTAAACAGAGAGAGTAAGTTTTTGTAAGTTGAAATATAAATACAAAATCAGAGAGAGTGCGGAAAAAGAATGTTAGACCATCTGCAACAATGATCCTTAGCACAAATCCTTAAGAAACAAATTATTATAAAATTATGTGGGCCCCATTTCATCTATGTTTTTGTGCCAACAAAAGCTCTTAAACTCCCTAGCTAAGGATTCGATTTGCTGAGCCTCTTAACTATTTACGGACCCCACTGACACGTGACGGCCCGCGATTGGTTAGTTTTTTTTTTAAATCCAAAAAAAAAAAAATATTCATAACTACTATTTCTAAGAATTTGTGCCTTGAGTATCACCATTGCTAATGCCCTTAAATGAACAAGAGAACACAACAAAAAAAAACAGAAGTTGGCCGTGTAACCTAATACAATGGATATTATTATAGGATATAATGTAACATGTACAATTAATATAGTTAATATCAATGATGGCTTCTGATGGCAAGACTCCTCCTATGGTGATGTATTACGACTCCAGTCCGGTTTGATGGTCTGGCTCTCCGGTAGTGAAGAACGGTGAACGTGGTGATAAGATGCAGCATCTCCGAGTCGTCTCTTCCTCCATGCACTAACGTATTAAAATTATGTAAAAAGAAAGGAGGAACGAAAGAAAAGAAGAATGAGATCAAGCGGAAAGAAAGGAAGGAGGAGAAGTACAACACCAAAACCATCTAATCACCCTTGACAAAAGTGATGCGGCTAGGTTAGCGTAGTGAGGGAGATGTTTATATGTATAAATGTTGCACAGTTTGACCAAAAGAAAAGAAGAGGTTTTTAATTTATTGTAAATAAATAAAACCAAACTAGTTTGGCTCAACAAAATTGAATAAACTCAACCATGAATTAGAAAAGAAAAAATCGGTCACTGTTATAAAAGAGATGCTATGTAAGCTTATTATTACTCATGACCAGAGGTCTATATATATACAAGTATTAGACCGTCTTATTTAGACCGTCTTATTTAGACCGTCATAAGAGAAAAGGAAATTCTATTCCTAATAAGAATAGGAAATAGTACTTATCCTAAATACATATGGAAAAGGATAAACATCAAGTATAGATAAATGTAAACTCTCATTCGCCTAAGTCATTAGCGAATGGGCCGGATGGATAGCTGATGGGCCGGATGGTTTGGGCCTGATATGGGTCGATCACCACTTGGTTTATAACACTCCCCCTTGATCGACACATCTGGTTCAGGGCTTGTAACATGCA
>NC_027756.1:35122429-35122514 GCF_000695525.1 Brassica oleracea var. oleracea
TGTAACTCTCATATCTTCTGGAACTTCATTAAGACATGGTCAAGACGCGCAACTTGGCAGCTGACCACTCTATGTCCTGGTCGGA
>NC_027756.1:35123901-35125409 GCF_000695525.1 Brassica oleracea var. oleracea
CATTCTATTTCTCTTATTCTCTTTTACCAGCTTATTTCTTTCTCCCCCTGATGTTGGATAGTCGGATTCATCAGTCATGCGATCCGTGTACCTGGCCATAATTAGATCACCCATATTTGGCACAAGGTCTCTTAAAAAACGTGGGAGAAAGATATGTTTCTATCCAACATATATTCCCAATCTTTTTCTCATCCTCTTCTGAGGTTCCATCCTAGACGGCACATATGTATGTGGTGGTTTATTCAAAATCTCTTATGATGGTATATGTCTGGTTTATGACCCGTATTCATTCTGAGATGGGATTATCTATGCTCACTTATATGGTCTGATGCATATTAACCTTACACATGTAAATCCTTGTGTCCCCAAGCATTAGGTAGTGGCCTTTGTAGTATAAAGAATTCGGCCAAGTCTTACTATGGTCATAGACCATGTCACACGGATTTATAGTATGTTCATGGACCACAGTTTATCCTCACTCCCCCTCATGGACATACTATAATGACGTGGTACTTGGGACAATAGAGCCTTGTGAGTTTCCCTTGTGTACATGTTACACAACGTGAGATTTTATGGGATAACTCTTTGTGCCTTTTGCAATATGTGCATCAATTTTTAAAGACCTGGATGGCTAATGTCACAAGGATCCTCAATATTTAAGTACTGATCTCTCAGATCCTCAGGGGGATGATAGCGCATAATTGTTATGGCTCTATGCTTTTCACTTTCAATTGCATAATTGCCATCAATGATACATTTCCCGAGTCCTCTAGACTTCAGGAAAACTGAAGTGATCATTACCCATTCTAGATAATTATCTCCAGAGAGATTTAGGGCAGCATAATCCGAAGGCTCAAATTTCGACATCTGAAACATATTATTAATCAGTTCAAGATGCAACCGAGTCAATAAAATCAATGCATACAGTTTCACAAGTCTCTCGACCAAACAATTAACTACTCGACCATGATGCAAGAAAAACAAGTATGCGAGGTCTATATGATGCTTTAGGCCACACGGCCTTATAAAATTGTGATGCAACAACTCTAGAGGTCGGATTTTATATCTGAATGCAATCAAAGCATCAATCATAACAACAATCATATTCAGGCCGATTTTTAATCAATGTTAGACCAGGTCAATAATTCTTATGTTTTACTTTTCTTAAAACATTTAGTATGATCAAGCAATTAGAATAATAATGCAAGTATCATCAGATCATATTAGGGTTTCAAGGCCCATTTTTCCGTTTGATTTTATCAATATCAAGCTTTACAAAAGAATTAAATCAGATCAATCAGTCAATTTTAGCAATTCTCTAGCAATCCTAACAGTAAAAAGAAAATTTCCAGCAAGTAGAAAATGAAATTTCAGGAAAAAAAAAGTTTTCTACTTTTAGCTAAAAAGGAAATTTACAATTCTGGACAGATTATGGTTTTAATCAAAACTAGCAATTTTCCTAATCAGTTCATTCGATATTCAAACAATTAATCACAATATGGAAACTT
>NC_027756.1:35125760-35151717 GCF_000695525.1 Brassica oleracea var. oleracea
CTAGATTAGGGTTCTTCAAATTTTAATGGTTCAGATCTTTATCAATCAACCAAATTCAGTGTAGGTTCTTTTAAGTTTCGAGTTTTACCTTTAGAAACTTATGGAGTGTAGATTTGGACCACCAAAGAGAGAAGGAGGCCGCGAGCTGATCGTTCTTCGAGTCGGGTCACAGACGGGCTGCTTGCTTGGTCGGATCACGAACAGGGAAGAAGGAGAACGTCTGGTTTACTTGATCACGTCTAGAAAGAGCTAACTTCAAGAGAGAGAGTGCTCGGATTTGGGTTAGGAAAACGATTAGGGTTCCAAAGCAAATCGGCGATGCGTACTGTAGCAGAGCATGACGGCGCGTCAGTGATCGGATCGACAAGCGGTTTGCAGCATCTGATTCGTCTCGGCGAGAGCTTAAATTTGATATATTGCTTGTCGTCTGGGTCCTCGCGGTTTGGGAGAACGATCTCTTTGAAGTTCCGCCGGAATTAGGGTTTTGTGATATTCGGCTGAGTTTAAGGAATTTCGTGGGGGCTTAGGGTTAGAGGCTATCATGCTGATAACGTGTTATAAAAGAGATGCTATGTAAGCTTATTATTACTCATGACCAGAGGTCTATATTTATACAAGTATTAGACCGTCTTATTTAGACTGTCATAAGAGAAAAGGAAATCATATTCCTAATAGGAATAGGAAATAGTACGTATCCTAAATACATATGGAAAAGGATAAACATCAAGTATAGATAAATGTAAACTCTCATTCGCCTAAGTCATTAGCGAATGGGCCGGATGGATAGCTGATGGGCCGGATGGTTTGGGTCTGATATGGCTCGATCACCACTTGGTTTATAACAGTCACTACAGTTTTCCATTAATTTGTTTAAAGTTCTATAAGTCCTAATTTTATTAAGGTTTCATAATTTTTTTTTGCAATTATTACACTACCTTATAAGTTTACATAATATATCTTATAATTTTAAGGTTTCTCTTATTTTGCTAGCCACATTATTTTGGAAAACATACATCGTATTTTTTACAAATTTGATGATTCTAAAGTATGTTAGACATAGATTGATACAACTCGTTAAGCTAAACATATAAACAACGGGTCGAACTATATATCAAACCATACATGTTATACTTGTATAACTGGTACAACTATGTTTTATGTACCAGAAAAGTGATACTTGTATTACTGGTATAATTATTCAGTTTCTGAAACTTATATATATTCCATTAGGTATTCCATATGAAAAAATAATCAAATGGCCAAATTGGTAAGTGCTAAGATATGTTTCTTATTATTTTTCATGATTTTTTGTTTTGTTTGTTTTGACATTATTACACCATCACATAAGTTTCCATCATTTATCTTAATACTCTTAAGGTTTGTTAACTTGTTTGTCCACATAATTTTTGGAAAACATACATGAAATATGTATTTTTACGAAATTGATGATTTCATTGTAATCGGGCACATGCATATAAACATAAATAAGTGGTAATAGTGAGGTAACTATATTTATTATGTGGTACAATCAATATTTTACGATTTGATTGCCAAAGTACAGCTATGCACAAACTGGTACAACTCAAAAACTAGTATAACTATGTTGTTATTTAATCATTATTATTTTAAATGTGCATCACGTTTTAAATTAATGTTAGTGTAATGAAAGTTTTTAAGAGTTTAATATGATGCTAATATAAGTTAAATCATGAAATTGCTAAAGTAGTGGGTTATAGAAGATGGTACAACTAGTACAACTCATATAATTAAACATATAACTCATATACTAGACATGTAATATTGGTTTAACTAGTACAACTTCATATTATATACCATACATGTAATACTAGTACTACTGGTTCGATTTCTTCTTTATAGAAATTTTAAAATTCCATTTGATTTTCCATACAAAGAAAACAATCAATTGACCAAATTGGTGTGTGTTTATAACTATTTTAATTTTTGTTTTGTTTTTTTTTTTTTGGCAATTAATGTTTACTTTATACTTTAAAGGTTTGTTTACTTGTTTGTCCACTATATTTTTTAAAAACATACACCGAATGAATTTTAACCAAATTAATGATTCGGTGGCCAAATTGGTAGGTGTTTAAAATGGTCTCTTCTAACTATTTTATATTTTAAAAAATATTTTTTTGACAATTATTACACTATCACATAAGTCTTCATGTTATCCCTTATAATTTAAAGGTTTGTTACTTGTCCGATATGTTTTAGAAAAACATACATTGAATGCAATTTAACAAAATCAATGATTCCATAATATGTAATATCAGATAGGTACAACTCATACATATTATTTCTAGTGGGGTACAACTATATTCGACAGTTTCACTGCCTAAATACAACTACGTACAAAATTGTACAACCCAAACATGGTATAAATTTATACACAATTGTACAATTTAATTTAAAAATTGATACAACTATGTGTTATTACGTTTGAATTGTTTATCACGTTTTAGTTGTGTATTATGTTTTAAACATGATAACTGTATCATTCATTTATTATTCTCGACCTCCTTCTCGGCATGGTACAAGAAACAAAAATTATTCTCGTGCTATGGAAGCGAGAAGTCTACCGTCTAATATTAAAACAACTCAAGTATTGTCGTACTTAGACTGTTATACTACTATATATTATCATAGTTAAACCAGTTGTACCAGTGAAACTAATATTAATATAATTAAACTAGTAATACTAGTTATACCACTCATTTGCAGAGAAAACACAACATTGTCATGGCTTTTATATCATCATTTACAATATGCTCTTTTGAATCCTCCTTTACTGGAACATTTTCCGGCTCCGTAGCTGTTCTTAAAGTTTCGAGAGAACAAAAGTTAATGCATTTTTTTGAAAATAGTATAACTAATGTAACTAGTACAACTACTAAAACAAATAATTCCATACTAAATTTTACAACTAGTACAATGAATAATAGTTGTGGTAGATAAGTTTCACATACTACACAACGAATAATAATTGTGGTGGCTGAGGTTTCAGAGCCGAACCTTCTTTTCAAAGCTTGCATTTTGTGACTCTGGGATACCTCCATTGGTGGTCTCGAAGGCGGCAGCTCTACAGTCTAGTCTTAGACACGCCAACTTTGGTGAAGTCTCGCTCAGATTTTTTCTGCCACTTTTGTCCACCGGACTGTGAAGTTCTACTTCACATGTCAACTGTACAACTAGTATTACTTGTATAAGTAATAAAGTTGCATAACTAGTACAACGGTACAACTAGTACAACGGTACAACTGTACAACTAGTATAATTACTAAAAAAGTTTAAATATTTAAAAGATTAAATGGATTTGGGTCGGATTTTGGGTATATGGCTTTGGATCCGAATTTAGGTGGTTGGGTTGATAAATAAGTTAAAAATGTTAAGTATAAAAAACATTTTACCAATTTTTGTATTAGATTTAATTAAAAAAAAATATCATAAAACAATGAATCCATATTAGATTTTTTGGAGTCCATGTGGTCCCATGCTAGCATTTGATCCGCTTTTATCTATCGTTATTTCGAGAAATGAGTCGAGTCATGCTTTGTTTCCTAGAAAGGACATAGTAACTCATGTTCTTTCATGTCCTTACTATTAAGGGATCCATCATCTCAAATTAGTTCTTGCAAGTTTTCCTATTTAAAGTACTGAAAACAAGAAGAAGAGGTAGACATAACCACTCAAAGAAAATCTCGTGTCATTGTTATGTTCTAATAGCTTTCGACAGGGATCACATCATACTTTCAAATCAAGAGAAATCCATAAGATCTTTTCTTGCCAAAGTAGAAGAATGCTCGTGTCCCTAATAATAAAAATTAGGTAGTGACCCGAGACATGCTCGGGATGAAATATATATACAAAATGTTTTTTACAGGAAAACAGTGAATAAAATGCAAAAAATGAAACTTATATAATTTGTGTAATTTTATACTTGCAAAATTATTGCATTTTGCAAACGAAACTTACACACATGTTATTTAAAAAATGAGAAATTTCATACACGATTTATTAGTTGGTTTCTATATGTATTACCAGTTAGGAATCTAATATGGGAATACATTTAAACTAATATATTTTGATAAATGATATAATGAATAGATGGATGATGGCATATGTTGTAATTTTTCTAATAAATAAAAGGCTGTTTAAAATGTAGTGTGAAATGTCTTGGAGTTGACACATAAACATAACTACAAACTTGTTAATGATACATAAAATCAAGGCTTTTTTTAAAATGCTTCTCTTTTAATAATAAGGTGATCATGTATAGCATATACATGGCTTTGAAATATTCCGTAAACAAAATGGAAATTGTCCCCCTCCTCTCTCTCTCTCTCGTATTTTTGAGATGGAGTCGATCAAAATAACAAGGATATGGATGAGCCTTGTCATCTTCAATCATCCTCGTCGTCCAGATCAAGTACCATCTTCAATTTCCTTCTGCTAAGCGGACTTTGAGTCAGTGAAGCACCACCAGCTTCAGAGTCATCACCGGAATCTGCTAACTCATCATCCTCCAGCTCATGATCTGAAAAAAGATTTTGATCTTCTGGAGATGAAGCAGATGGACCATTCTCGCTGATGAGAACATATGTATCTGATTCTCTACTTTTCCCGGTGATATAGTCGTGACCACTGTCCTCTTCTTTGCTAGTGGCAATCACATCTGGACTTGTTTCATTCCTATTCACAAAAAGACTCGAGTTTAATTATGAGACATCTCTCGAGATCAATCAATCTCAGACGTTAATTTTGTCAATAAACCAGATAACAGACAAAACAAGTGGGTACTGTTACCTCTCTGTTTTGTCTTCAGAACCTTCTGGAGAAATCTCATTGCTTGGTCTTGTGTGCTTCTCAAGTTTTCGTCTTGTCATGCTCTTCCTACAAAAGACAACTCACAAGTGTTAATTTGCATCGTTCAAAAGACCCAAGTTCAATCTTCATGAGAGTCATCTTGTTATAACATATAGTTACCTTTTCTTGAATGCTAGTAAGGTTTCGTTATCGGATTCATCAGCTGAAGAGTCATCATGGTCATCTTGCAGCTTCATGCCAGCTTCTGACTTCTTACCACGAGGGAGACGCAGCCCAAGTTGCTTTAATTTACGTGAAACTTGGCCAGTGGTATATGTGTTCTCAGACCCCAATTCATTGGCAATTAAATAACAGCAGCGCCTTTCGTCCTTAAATCTGCACATAGACAAATATTTGGGAAAAAAAAGGAGTCAATAAACCTGTTGCACATAGAGAGTTTATGCAGAGGAGGCGAAGTTTGACCACTCACTTCTCGTATAATTCCTTAATAAGTGTTTCTTGTTCTTTGCTAAAGGAACTCACTCTTTTTCTGCTGTCTCTGTTTCAAAAACAGAAGATAAAAGTCATTAAAGAGAAAAATAATGTATTAGGTTTGGAAATTCTGTTAACTTTTAGGAGATACTCACGAAGGTTTCTGATCTGATGCTGCCTCTACGTGATCTGGATCATCATTTCCATTACTGCCTTTACTTGCTTCCATAGAGTTCGTACCACGCCGAAGTCTTTTCCTTGTTTCTAGACCTAGCTGTTTAAGCTTGTTGGTTACTTGCGCAGCAGATATTCCACCATCAGGATCCAAAGTTTCGGCAATAAGCCTGCTGCAATCTTTATCATCTTTGAACCTGCAAAGACTTTTATTTTAATCAACCAATTGAATAAACTCTGAACTACCATGGCTCACATGTAAAATTTTGAGTTTTACAACTTCCAGTCCCCTTATGAAATCCCATGGATCAATACTTATATTTCAAAGCGCGAAATAGCAGAAACTCCACACAGTGATTTGTGTTATTTGCTTCAGTAACTAACTCTACACATCGAACAAAACATACCTTTCGTATAGATCTCTAATTTTTGTCTCCATGTCAGCATCAAGAACAAGTCTTCTCTTTCTTTTAGATGGTCCTGCAGATTCATTTTCGACAATGTGATCGTCCTCACTGCAGCAAGCAAAAATCGCAAACTTTGACAAATAGAAATGAACAGTTTCTTCAGCTAACAAGAGGTATATAAAGTAGTATCCCAAGGGGAAGTTTTCTTACTTTTGAAACCCTTGATCATAAGATATCACAACGTCAGCTTCATCATCCCCAAGAGCATCTGCTATGTTTCTGCGGGCCCACCCTTTGTCCGATGACGAAACATTTTCTTGAGTTCCTGAGGCCTTTTCTTGATTTCCCATTTGTTTTCTTAGATGGCCAAGTTCATGCAACATATATTCGGCATTTATGTAATGGCATTCTTTGCGACTCTTTGGGAAGAGAATTTCCACAAAAAGAAGAGGCTGTGACTTCATTTTCTTCAACATATTTCTAACCAGATCTGTCAGGAAGGTAACTATGTTTTCATAGTCTTTACTAGGACAAGCTTTCTGCTCATCAAGGATCTTATGGAACGTTATAAGCAGTGACAGCTGAAAAAAATAACACAATAAAACAGTGAGGAAGCTGCAAAGTAATAAAAAGAAACTTACAATTTGGGGTGTGATTTAATACACTAACCTGATACAACATGGGAGACAGTTCCAGGTCTTCTGTAATCCTCCGCAAAATGCTTATTACGTGGTGATTCGTCTGTTTTGTGTTGCTTCTGTAAAACTTAAGCAACCAGCATATGTTTTGAATGATGCTGTTGTTTGCAAAAGCAGAAATAAATGTGGAAACCTTAAAATCGACTTCATCTGTTGCAGTTTGGTCTTCTCCATCAGAAGAATCGTCAGTACCGCAAGACATATCATCGACCACATGATTTGATTTAGGGCCGTGCGTTTGTGGAGTTTCATCAGCTTCAGTCCCTAGGTTTGAATCCCCTGGATTGTTGGGAGGTCCATCCTCAATAGGAACTGTAGAATCAACTACCGGTATGGTTTTGGCGGTGCTATCTTGGTTTGATGTACTTGGATGATTTTCAGACGGTTCATGCAATGTGGCCTCCTTATTTCCCATGGGTTTCTTCTTTCTTGCCTTTCTTAATTTTTTAGAAACCTGGGGCATTAAAAACAGACATTTGGTTGAAACTTTGCATAAATACACCTTGTAATTAAGCTTTGTATATCATCTAATCAGAGTTCTATATCCAATCATTAACATACCCTCAAAGTTCCACGCCCTTGAAGGTTTTCCATAAGGCCTACTATTATATGGATGCTTTCCACCAGATCTCCAAGTTCACTGGCAAAAAAACAACGGTGATGTCAAGCAAGTTAATTTTACAAGTTAGGTAATCGTCAGGGACCATCACACAAGGCAAAATATAAAAATGAACTTTTCTATCAAAACATTTAACAAGTCAAACAAGAAAGCATGCATGCTGTCACGAAGATGTATATGTTCCCAGATTCACCGATTGTATAAATCACACTACAAGAATTGACAAATCACTGATGGTGCAAGATAAAGCATGCCCTCAAGATTCTGGAATAAGAAGAAACAGAAGCTGAGGCCAAACCTTTTAGGTTGCTTGTGCGTGTCAAAACTTCTCACCAGATTCAGGATGAACTGACACATCCCTTGATCAGTTTGGTCGTAAAACAACTTATAAAGCAAGATGCGAACAGTAAAAGCTTCTCTAGAGTCTTCAGGTCGCAATTTAATAACCAGATCTAACAAGCAAAGCTGCAAAAAAGACAAGTAAACAATGAAGAACATGAGTATCTGCTGCTAATTGCTGAATAAAATGCAGAAAAAGTCAACAATAACTTTTAACGTCTCCTATTGGTAAACCGCTCATACATATGCATATATCTACAAAAACATTGAGCTACAGAAACCGTTTAGGAAAATAAATAGACATCCAGAAGCAACATTATGGTTTTAACCAGAAAGAGATCATGCATATTTTCATACCATAATTTTTACTAGAGAGCCTGCTGCAGATAGAAACTTAAAATCTTTAGTTTCCTTCAGACCATCAAATGCAGTGCGCCATTTTGAAATGACAAGCGAAAACATTCTGTCATTGATTGTTGCTGCAATCGGCGCGCAAATGTCACTCTTAGAAAAGTTTCCTCCGGTATTCTGATTGGTAGAAAGTTCAGGAGTTTCTTCGGTATCCCTTGCTGGCTGAAAAAGATAATAAGCATTTTATAAACAACTATCAGGGAAAATTAAATGCGGAAAACTTAGACAAATCAAAGTGAGACAAAACCAACGTAGTTCAATTACTCACAGTGGAAGCCAGAGACTTGTGAAACTGAAAAGAAGTGACTGCCTGAGCAACCTGGAAGAATGTAACGATGTCGCTATTCTGAACGGAAGGATGCTCCTTTTCTATATCTTCACATACGGACTGCATCAAAACTAAGAGATGGTACACTGGCATCAGTATGAAGGTACTTAAAACCAAGTATAAACACAAAGGTTGTTTCTCTATTGTGTCACATACCATTATATCCTCCTGACATAAACTGGTTGATGAAATCATGCAGCAACTTCAAAACATTGTCATTTGTCACGGGAATTGATCCATGTTCCCAGACAATCTTCTCTCTGGCTCCACCACTTATGTGAGGCTTTAGTAATGTGCTTTCCTCATTAGAAGGTATTCCCGTCAGTACAGCTTTAGTACCACCCTACCAAAAAAAAAATATTATTCAGATAACACACAACTTACAGCAAACTTTTAAGAACCATCGCGAGGAACAATACCATGGTAACTCGGGTGAATGTCCCACCAAATTGTGAATGACGCTGATTTGCATTGTTGAGTCTTGCAAGCTTTCTTTTGGCTTCCTCCGCCTCCATTAACTTCTTCAAACTTTCCACAGCAGCCTTTTTCCCTTGATCCAACTGTCAAAAAAAAATGATCGACGACAGCATCAATACCAAAAGAAACTCGTTTCAATCCTGGGAACCATATAGATCCAGTTGAAAGACCGACCTTCTCAGGAGCCAGTGCAATGAGCTCCATATCTTGACCCAAGAGAATATAGTGATAGATCTCCAACAGAAGCAGGTTGTCATGTCTCAACAAGTTGTTGCACTCGATAGTCTGAGTGAGTACAATAAATATATCCATGACGTTCTCACGGGACAGGAGCTCAAGAAACTGATCCCTTAGCGACAAAAAGTAACAAGTGGATTCTCCAGCCTTCTGAAGCGGCGAAATATCATGGATAGCCAGTAGATTCCTGAACAGAGTGAGCACAAGCTGAACCAATTTCCAATCTTCCTCGTTGAAATCGTCTCTGGAAGAGCATAAAGATGAGCACCACACAGCAAGTAGTCAACGCAATAAGTTGGATTCGTAACAAGAACACTTACAATTCTAAGTTCTCTAAAGGAGTTTCTAACAAAGACACAACCACTGCAACGATGTTGTTGCTTACAGTAAAGGCAGACTTCAAACCCCATAGATACTCAATTTGCTGAGGAACATCATCTGAATCAGACTCTACCGGCATTGTGAGAAACACCAACACCTTAACTGAACAATCAAATTACAATAACCATTTAAGAAAATTAAATCAAAACGAAGCAGAAGAAGAACAGTACCTGCGTTTAGAACTAAGCTATGTTCGTCTTGGTAATGCTCTATGATCGGAATCAAATCTTTGGAGACTATATTCCACGCACAGACCTGCTTGAAAACGTCCCTGCTCTGAGGATCGTCCCGTCGCAGAAACCTCAGCAAGTCTTTCAGATTATCTAGCGCCAGTAGAACATTATTCAAAATTAAAACTCATAGAGCTCAAATCAGATTCATTGGCGAGGAAAGAAAAGTAAGAGTGGGTTACCGAGACAGTAGTCGCTTTTGGAGTACCCGATTCTTCTTCCCTCTCCGTCTTCCTCGGGTTCGCCGAGATCGCTGCAGATGACTGATAAACCCTCCAGATCCATCTTCTTCTTCGTTTTGGTAGAGGTTCTCTCCTCCGTATCCATTTTCTCTCGACAGAAATCAAATCGCTCTATGGAATCAACCAGAGACTATAGCGAACACACAAACACCGAGCAGCTTCTGACTAGTCTCAGTAATTTAGGGCTCTTGTGGTGGCGCGTATTGTTTCACACATTTTCCCGCCATTTTCCTATCCTCAACACACCGAAGCCCACATGTTTGAACGGGCTGTATGAAAGTTAATGGGCTACAAATATAAGCCCATGGACTTAAACGGCCGAAATGTAATCGAACCAGTACGTCGTCGTTTTAAATCCGTTCGTGTCGTTTCCTTGTTTGATTTTTCAAACCTACTTTATATGATTTGTCACTCTTCCGACACTCTCTAAGCTTTTCCACTTTGTAAGTTCCGCCGATAAATCTAAGCTTTTCGCCCTCTCTCCCTCCTTCCTTCTCCTGCAACGTCTTAGAGTTCCTTGATCCTTCGGTAATGGCTCAGGTGGTTGCTACTAGGTCGATTCAAGGCTCAATGTTGGCCCCCAACGGTGGATCTCTGTCTACGAGATCCGACAAGTTCTTGAAGCCGGCAAGTTTCGCGGTGAAGGTTCTGGGAAACGAAGCGAAGAGGAGCGGAAGAGTCTCTCTGAAAAGCAGAAGAGTGGTTGATACTAGTGTGAGATCCTCCACTCGTGTGGAGACTGAAGTGGTTCCAGTGTCTCCCGAAGACGTGCCTAACGTATGTAACCTTATATAATCTATGTTTTAGGGTTTAATGAGAAGTTTCAATCTATAAAGTTGATCTCTTTTTCTTGTATTTTTGTGGATTTTTAGAGGGAGGAGCAATTTGAGCGGTTGATGGAAATGCAGAAGTTCAGTGACACATCTGTAGGGATCTGGTCGAAGCCGACAGCGAGGAGGAAGACAAAGATTGTCTGCACAGTTGGTCCTTCAACAAACACAAGAGAAATGATATGGAAACTGGCGGAAGCAGGGATGAATGTTGCACGGATGAACATGTCTCATGGGGATCATGCTTCTCATAAGAAGGTTATTGATTTGGTCAAAGAGTACAACGCACAGTCTAAGGACAACACTATTGCTATCATGCTTGATACCAAGGTTCGTTTTTTTTTCTTTTGTTTCAAGAGTTTTGTCTTTGCAGTCATTTCTCTGTTTACTTTGACAGGTTCTTTTTATGTGTTATTAGGGTCCAGAAGTTAGGAGTGGAGATTTACCACAACCGATTATGTTAGACCCCGGTCAAGAGTTTACTTTTACAATTGAGAGAGGAGTCAGCACACCAACTTGTGTCAGTGTTAACTATGATGATTTTGTCAACGATGTTGAAGCGGGAGACATGCTCCTTGTTGATGGTATGTTCATCTCATTACTTGGTTGGTGAAAATGAATATTGCTTTGTTTCAGTTATTTTTAATGATGGGTTTTGTTCCGCTGTTTTATAGGTGGTATGATGTCGTTTACGGTGAAGTCTAAGACTAAAGACTCTGTCAAATGTGAAGTTGTTGATGGTGGAGAACTTAAGTCAAGGAGACACTTGAATGTCCGAGGGAAGAGTGCAACCTTACCTTCAATCACTGGTTCGACCTTCTGTCACACCCTCTTATTTAAGTATGAATGATGTTACTCTGATGCTTCCTTTGTTGTAATTATTTTCAACTTCAGAGAAGGATTGGGAGGATATTAAGTTCGGAGTGGAGAACAAAGTTGACTTTTATGCAGTTTCTTTTGTCAAAGATGCACAAGTGGTACATGAACTCAAGAATTACCTTAAAGGTACTGATCATGTCTTAACTGAATACTTTGCCTATGATACTTCTCTTTTTTTTTTTTTTTGATCTTTTTGGTTACAAATATTTGGCAGGTTGTGGTGCTGATATTCACGTGATAGTAAAAATTGAGAGCGCAGACTCCATCCCTAACTTGAATTCCATTATCACCGCATCAGATGGGGTAATCTTTCGCATCAACCTTGTTTGTTCTTCCTCTTTTAACAACAACAGATTAGAGATTGTAATATGAAACTGAATATATAGAATGTGCTGCTTAATGGGATTTGTGTTCTTCTTCTTCCACAGGCAATGGTTGCAAGAGGTGATCTTGGTGCAGAGCTTCCTATTGAAGAAGTACCCATTCTTCAGGTTAGCTCTTGCTTCTCATTTCAGATAAACCAGAAAACGGACAAACTTTTTCTTGCGTTTAAAAATTATGGTGTTGGTATTACAGGGAAAGATCATTAACCTATGCCGTAGCATGGGAAAAGCTGTTATCGTTGCGACTAACATGCTTGAGAGTATGATAGTTCATCCAACTCCAACCCGGGCGGAGGTTTCTGACATTGCTATTGCTGTTAGAGAAGGTGCTGATGCAGTCATGCTTTCAGGAGAAACTGCCCACGGAAAGTAAGCTGCTGATTCTTTTTGGTAAGTATTGAAGGTTTATTATATACACGAAACTGAACTTTGCTTGGTACTAGATTCCCGTTGAAAGCTGCTGGAGTGATGCACACTGTTGCACTGCGAACAGAAGCCACCATTACTACTAGTAGTGAAATGCCAGCTAATCTTGGCCAAGCCTTTAAGGTAAGCCGCACCATTTGAGTATTTATATCTAGGGGTGAGTCTTGCTTTACTCACAAGAAAAATGTTAACAGAACCATATGAGTGAGATGTTTGCATACCATGCAACCATGATGTCAAACACACTTGGAACTTCAACTGTTGTCTTCACAAGAACTGGTTTCATGGCCATACTACTAAGTCACTATCGCCCTTCCGGCACTATCTATGCTTTCACGAACGAGTGAGTATTCCATGTTTATTCTTCCAGATCAAATGACTGTGGCATCTGGTAAATTTAAGAACTCATGGTTAGAGAGGTTTTTGCTTCTGCAGGAAAAAAATACAGCAAAGATTAGCGTTGTATCAAGGTGTATGTCCCATATATATGGAGTTCTCAGATGATGCAGAAGAGACTTTCGCTAATGCTTTGGCTACGCTACTGGTAAATTCAAAAGAGTCCCTTAGAAAGAAACTCAGTGTTAAATAACTAGATTAAACTCGGTAGACGTTGTGTGGTTGTGGGTATAAAAGTTTGGTAACCTGTGGATAAACAGAAACAAGGAATGGTGAAGAAGGGAGAGGAAATAGCGATTGTGCAGAGCGGGTCACAACCAATCTGGAGATCTCAATCGACTCATAACATTCAAGTCCGCAAGGTGTAAAAGCCTCTTAAGGCGTCTCAATGTTTCACCTGGTCAGAGTGTTCTTTTAATTTTTCTGTGAAACTGGTTTGCGGTTAATTTTCTTTGCACGTCCTTGTATTGTGTACTCTAAAACTTTCTGTTTACTGTTTCTTATTCAGTTTGCTTTACCATGATTGTGTTTCTGGCAGACATTTATGGAAAGATTTTAATTTAGATGAGTAATAAATGTTTTAGAAACGTCTAAATACAAACCTATATTGTTGTATTGTAAATTTGAAGATGCAACCAAGTGTGTAAGGACTATTAAAGATCAGAAAATTAGGGGAAAATTGACTTTTTAATCCTAAACTTTAAAAAATAAGCCAAAAAAAACCATGAACTCCAAAATACGTCATTTAAATCATGAACTCTTAGTCAAACACGAAAAAAACATGAACTAGCGTTGACCAAGCCCATTTAACTCCATAATTAATCAGCCGTTAATTAATAGCTAACAGACGTTAAATGTCTAACCGTTGTCATTTTGACAAAACGAAATAACCCTACTCTAAACCCAAAAATCCCTAATTCATCTCCCTCAAATCTCTAATTTTTCATCTATTTCTCTCTTCACAAAACACAGAGCTCAATCTCAAACATCTCTCTAACTCATCTACTTCTTCATATCTTTCTCTAGCATCATGAACCGTGGAACATATCCATGGAACACACACATACACACTATCATACAGACAATGAAAATCAATTGAATATTGTTGAGCGCAGTGGAAGAAGAACAAAATAACATACACCCGAATCGGAAATAGACCACCTGATAAACACCAAACAAATTATGAGGGGGAAATGCTGAGGAAGAAGCCCAAGTTCATATAGAAATAAACTCATAAACACTCAAAAGGGCTTTGTCAAAACGACGAAATTTAAACACTTAACGTCTGGTAGCTATTAATTAACGGATGGTTAATTATGGAGTTAAAAGGGCTTGGTCAACGATAGTTTATGGTTTTTTTGCGTTTGACTAAGAGTTCATAATTTAAATGGTTTATTTCAGAGATCAAGATTTTTTGGCTTATTTTTGAAAGTTCAGGGTTAAAAAGTCAATTTTCCCGAAAATGAAGACAAAATAAGTATAAGGATGAAATTAAAAATAGGCAAACGGTTTTTGGGATGGAAATTTGCCATGTAAAATTCTTGATATGCAAACTTCTGGTCTTGGCAATTTAAATCAATTAATACGATTAACTGGAGATTTAATATAAAAAAAAAATCAAAGTATTCTAGCTCCATCTTCTATGACTGAAAATCAAGGTCTATCAGAAGCTTTTTAATCTCAAAATTATTTTGTTAAGAAAAAATATAGAAACACAAATTATGCAAACTTCTGCTAACAACAGTCTACTACATTGACAAGATTTCTTTAATTCAATTACAATGATTCTATCTATATTACAGATTTGGATTATTTGGTCCTGTTTACTACACAAACTTCTAACATATACAACAACTCTGCCCAATCCCATTTCTTAATGATCATCATTCCATATTCCCATTTCCCCTTTTAATTCAAGCTTCCATTTCATTATCAGTGGAACTTCAATGTAGTCCTTACTTCCAGTTTAAAGTCTTTAAGATTACAAAGGGGAAAGAGTTTACCTAAGAATCATCTTGAAACAAAGCCTTTGGTACTGAACTACGAGGCAAAGACCCACCCTCGTGTTCATCTTTCTCATCAGTTCGTGTTCGTTTGTTATCTGTTGTCGTCACTGGTGTCTCACAGACTCTGTCATATTCCACTGACCTTTCTTCTTTCTTCCTTTTGGCCATTCTCTTTTGCTGATCCGCTTTGTCTCTAGAGTTCTTCGCTTGTTTCGGTGCCCAAACTCTACAAAGATCAGGCATCCAACTTGTGAAACTCGAGAATCTTCTTGCCCTCTCCCTCCTTTCTTGTGCTTCAACCACTTTCTTAGCTTCTCTGCACTCCCTGGTCTCTTTCTTCAAATAGTTCTTCTTACTCGAACCGGGAACATCTTTACGTCTCTGGCCACGATGATGACTCTTGATATTGCTATGAATGTTATCTCTCCCTGATTGACTACTGTCTTCATTGTTCATGAAACTATCTTCAAGATCCTCGTCACTGAACATAAGCAGATCCATCTCTGTATAAATTATGCTGACAGCTTCTCCAAGAATATGTTGATACCTGAGAAGGGCAAGTCAATGGCATTAGCATAAATAAACATTCAAAAACTTCTATACTTTCTGAGAATGGGATTGTACATACCTATCTTTAATAATTTTGTCCACATACTTATCAAGGCTCCAATCACTAAAGAATCCACCGTCTAACTTGCACTGGATGGCCTCAAGAAGCATGCAAATCTGTTTTGCAAACTTCTGAGTCACAGACTCCTCACTTCCCAAACCTATCTCTGATTTTAAAATCTCCATTCGGAATAGAATCTGCAGCTCGTATCTTATAGCAAATCAAAGAAAACAAAACAATAGTGCCAACAGAATAGATAACATAAAGAAAGCATCAGTAAATGGCACAAGATTAAAGCATAAGAATTAGTGCGTAGTATAACCAAACAAAGCAAAAAGGATACTCTCTAATGATGCTACTGGGTGAAGCTTCATCAGACTTTTGCTCGCTTGCCGTGGATGATAAATGTTTCTTCTTAAACTTGGCAACTAAATCTTTCGGTTCTTTCAGTAACATCTTGGTTAGCTCCTCAGTCACCAACAAGAGGCTTCCACTCTCACAGCTAAAATCCTTCTCAAGTCTTTGGGAAGAATGGAGGAGACAGGACTTGACCAGGCGCTCGGCCAGAGCTGCCAAGTCTATTTCCTCAGACTCGATCCCTTGCTTAATTTTACTAGGAAGACTAGCAAAGAAAATATCCGATGACTCTGATGCTATAACAGATATATCATTCTCCTGCCTTACGGATATACGATTTCCACTTAAAGCAATGTCCTCCTCAGATACAGGTAAGGAGGTAGTCTTTTCTATCCCTTCGGATGAGTTATGATTTTTGTCATCTGGATCTGCTTGCACATCCTCCTGTGCATCGCAATTACTACCCATCGACAAACTGCAACCTCTGGGTTTCCTAGTCTGTTTCATCCAACATTTCAGAAACTTAAATTTCTTCGAGTTGCTTAACTTGGAAAAATATGCATCCTCTATATCTATTTGACCATAACCTTTCACTGATGTGCAGAACTCCTCCCAGCAAATGTCATGAAATGAATTCAGAATCTTTTTGCTTGGTTTTCTTTTATTTTCGCTACAACTAACTTTCTTACTGCTATCTTCATGATCCACAGTTTGAGGAGAGACTTCACTGTTAAAAACACAGATTAAAGCCGAGGAGAAAGTGAAGGGCTTGAGGATTCCTGTCCGAGAACCACCTTTTCTATTCCTAAGAGATACCAAAGCTGAGTAACCTTCCCTGTAGAGATAACTTAATAAGATCTGCCAAATGGGCGATGACTTCTTCGCTACTTTCTCACCCGTCTCCTTCTCTAGTATCTGAAGAACCCGATCAGCCCAGAATCCACTCTCCTGCTCCTGCTTTTTGTCTGATTCCTGGGAGACTTGATGAACAACAAAAGAATCACAAGTATAGCCCTCAAGTTCGACAAAATCATCACACATCCTCAAGGCTTTAATACTGACTTTGGTGACTCCATTGCAGAACTCTCCAATTAGAGATTCTGAACAAGGTTCCTCAGATGCACTACCCAAGTTGATGAACTCATCACACCTCTTCCCACTAGATATTTCAGAAGAAGAAAACTCTAGCTCGCCGCACTTGCATTCCATTGGCTTACCATCAATATCAGCAATCTCGAGACTGGCCTGAACAGTAAACTTGTGGCTAGTAGATAGCATTGGCGAAACACCGAGTGTTGGGTATATCAATCCAAAGGGAACGATTAAAGAACCATAAACCAACGAATCCGTAGAGCAATGTCCCCAACCCAATCCTCTAACTCCACTATCGAAAAACTCAGACTTCAATCCTAGTTCGCGTCTTTCACCAAAGCTAACATCAATCCAGCTCAAGTGAATATCTCTATCGTCAAACAAGTCGTTCACACAATCAAAAACCTCCCCAAACTTTGACTTGAACAAACCCAACTCGTGCAAACACTCATCGTTACTCTTAACATCAAGAAACTCAGAAACCCATTTCAAATCCCTAGAAATTGGGGAAAACATCACGACTAGATTCGACCTAACGACATCGACTCCTCCACCATCCGTAAATCCAGGAATCAAACCTCGAACCACAGGCTCCCAAGCGTAATCGTAAACGATCTGTCGCAAAGACGCCGCGACATTGACCCCACGAGGCGATGTTGACGTGGAAGGCGATCGGAGTTCGCATCGCTTAACGGCGTCGATGGCGCGTCTGAGAGAGACGAGTGTAGGGGTAGGGAGGTCAAACGAGAGTTTGGAAGATGGAATTGAGAGTGCAGAGAGCTTCGAGGAGGATAAGAGAGAAGATAAAGAAGAGATGAAGAACTTGAAAGAGAAGAGAGAAGCGGAGAGAGGAGGAAACGAGAGGAGCTTCTCGGCAGCGGAGATTACGACGGCTAGGTATTGATTCGAATCGGGTGAGAGTAGAAGCGGATTGAGATCTATGAGGAGGATGATACGCTGCGTTTTGGCGTATAACAGATCTCCAGCCATTGAAATTGAAACAGAGAGATCGGATTTTAGATTTGGGGTTGAAGAAGAGAGGAGAGAGGTTTATCGTTTTGGCGGGAAAATCATGTTGCCAAAATTGACAGAATTGTTGGGCCTTAATTTTATTAAGCCCACCAGTAAAGGGAAAATTCAATCTGCTGACGTGGCAAGTTCTATACAACACTATCGTCCGTCCCCAAAGATAGAACGAGAACAAGTTCATCGACTTGCTTCAAATTTTCAGATTCTTCTCGATTGATTGTCCGGGAAAATAGCAGTTTTCTCGGTGAATTTTCTTATCATGAACTGCGTCTCTGCGTTCAAGTTCGTACCATCCGGTGTTCTATTACCATGTGCACAAGCAAACCTTCACATTTCGAGCTCGAATGCCTCGTTTACGCACAGATGGCGTAGTTTCGCTTCTTCTTCCCCAATTCGAAGGAAGACCCTAACCCTAGTTTCTGCGAAATCTTCGGAAGCGGAGGAGATATCCGATACGGAGGACGAGTGGCTGAAGAAGCTACCGGAGAAGAACAAGCCACTGTATTCGCATAGCTTGCCGTGCATCGAGGCGTGGCTGAGGAAGTTAGGGTTTTACCAGAGCAAAGACGATAGAGCTGTTTGGTTGATTCAGAAACCTGATTGGCACGCTCAGTTATCTCTTGACGTCACAGATCTCTGCATAAGGTACAGAGTCTTATTGAGTTCGTAAAAATTTCTATTTTTTTTTAATAGTCTGTGAATGTGAATGTGAATGTGAATGTGAATGTGAATGTGTTGTTTTGACATTAAAGTAGTGTCTTTAAAAGATGAGGAGGATACTGACTCTGGATAATGTTGTCAAGTTTAGTACTTCGCAAGTGCATGTATTGAATCCTTGTTCGGTGCTAGTACTGTGGAAGCCATGGTTCTTGCTTGTGAGTATCAGTAATATGCTGTTGGTTCGATCTAGGCTATATCTTAGCACGAGTTTTGAATGTTTTCGTTTACTGGAACTGAGATTTGGAAAGCTAAATATGAACGTGTGCAACTCAATTGATCAAACCAAATAAGTCTAGACATTGACATTCCCTTTGAGAGTGTGTGTTTAATCCACCAAGTTGGGAGTTACGCAGATTGATTTGTAACACAGGTACTTGAAAAGCGGGCCGGGAAATCTAGAGAGAGACATGGAAAGAAGGTTTAGCTATGCATTGAGCAGAGAAGATACTGAGAACGCCATACTCGGAGGACCTTGACGAATAAAGAGTTCGTTGAACATCTTTCTTCTTAAACCTATACTTATGTTACTCCATTAGTTTTTATGCTGATGAATTTGCTTCTTTGATAAATAAAAGAAATAAAATTAAAACTTTTTTTTATTCACGATTCATAACTTGACATGTGAATGTAAAAGTTCGTATGCATTTGCATTTGGAGAACCAATGTGCACACCTTAAAAGAATATCTGTTGATCCGTATTATCATTTCTGAGCGAGGAGCTCCTCTACAATGTGTATATATAATCATTTTTGAGCAAAGAGTCTCCTCCAGAATGTGTATGTACATATGTCCATACAGACCGCTTCTAAGCAATTATCAGAGACCGTAGAGAACCATTTTGACTTGTAAAGATACCCTTTGTGAAGCTGAGAAAGTACAACTAAATTTCACAAAAGCTTTGCTTCAATTGTTTAAACATATAAAAGATATAAAATTTCATAAGATAAAAAAAAAAACTTCATATGTATTTTGACAACTTTAAAATCGTGTGTTTTGGACTAAAATTTCCCAAAATTGGGTTACTATGTGGATTCGAAGCTTAAACCTCTACAAATATCTTTCTCAGTAGAACTGAAACGAGAAGGCAAAAATCAAAAAGTTCTATTGATTCTTCTTAATAGTGGGAGTGAATGACGAATTTGAGGATGAGGATGATGATGATGATGAGTTAGAGCTCTGAATCTGATCATCTTTAGATGTTTTGATTATAAACAGAAGTGTTTCCACAAGCATCGCCAAAACTAACCCAAGTATCCCACCAGCAGCACTCTGAAACCCGAAACACGCAATGATTCAAAAATCACACTTTAACCATATGATAGGTTTCAAGAAAGAAAAAGAGAGCACAAAGAAAACAATTACGAGAGCGGGGTTGCGGTTGAATAAAGCTCTGAAGGAAGCGTATCCAACCAAATACCCAGTGAACATTGTAAGACCAACGTGTAAACCTATCAAAAACGAAATTCATCAGTGACGTAATGTGTAAATACTATTCCAAAGAAAAGTTATCAAGGAGAAGGGAGTGAAATGGGTTTACCAAAACCGAGCTGGTCTTTGTAAGAAGAGAAAGGCTCTTCAACTTGTTTCCTAGGTGTTATATCTTTAACAAGCTCAGCGTATTCCTTCCTCTCTGCTATTTCCCTCAGCTTAAGCAGTCTCAGTTTCAGTTCTTCACTCTACCAGAAGCAACGAATCAAATCAAATTAAACATCAAATTCACAAAGAAATGGTAAGACGTGCAGAAGATATATATATATATATATAATGAATTACTTCCTCGCCTCGATTATTCCCATTAACCAAAACAAAAATGGATTCAAGCAAAAACACAATCGTGCCCATCTTCACAAATGATAACTAGAAATGTTCCATGAATCATTCGCGTTGTTGGCCCCTAAAATTTAATATGAATGAGCCTGATTCTACAATCGAACACGGATGGGAATACGAAATCCCCAGAAAGATCAATCGAAATCGGATTCCACGTAACATTCGAACTTCACATACCTTTTCCCTGGGTTTGGGACTGGTGAATACGAAACCGGAGCCGGAGAAAAGTCCCAACAAATCCGGTCTGGTCGAGGGATCGGATCCGGTCCATATAGCGCGCAGCAATTTGTAAGGGACGGTGTTCCTCGACCGCAGATCCGAAGCGATATCTCTGAGTTCGTCGGAGAGACGACGATCATCGCAGGCCGACGCGAGAAAAGATCGCAGCGGTTCGGTGACGGAGAGAATCAGGCCAGACGCATTTCCCGGGTCGGGTTGATCCATCTTTTTGATCGAGATGGTATTCGTTTCTCACGCGCTCTACAAGATCTCGGAGTGAAAATCACGCGCGAACAGTAGTAGCATGCAAGAAATGGGCTTCGTTTCGGCCGGCCTTTAAAGAGTCTCTTGGATCGTCGGATATGAGCAGGGTCAAGTAACCCGATCCAAAAATAGTAAGTAATTTTATCACGTGACAATCCACGTAGAAACAGAGCCGTGAAAAGTTGAGGGTGTTCTTGTAAATATCAAATGGTGGTTTCACTTTCACGAAGACGAAGTGAGATGAGTGAGTCACACTGTATATTCTATTCAGAACCTATCGTTGTCGCTGCTTCGTCTTTCTCCAAAAACAGTTGATAGAGAGAGAATCAGCAGAAAACCAAAATCATCTAATCTCTCATATTCGATCGATATCTCGCAACATTAATTATCCTTTTGTTGCGATTCCATCGAGGATGATTTCGAATCCAAGCCTATTATCCTATACTTGCATCGCAAAAGGAACCGTCGTCCTCGCCGAGTTCGCGTCAGAGGAAGAGGCAGGAATCGAAGACGTAGCTTTGCGATGCATCGAGAACACGCCTCCGCACCATTCAATCTTCTCTCACACCGTTGGCAAGAAGACCTACACATTCTCAATCGACGAAGAATCCTTCGTGTATTTCGCGATCCTCGACGAAGCGATGGAGAAACCGGAATCCTTCTGGTTATTGAACCGGTTGAGATCAGCTGTCGAAGATCTGGTCAGAGGAGGGGAGACGTTGACCAATCCTTCTCCTCGTTGTCTCCAAGCTAAGATGGATCCAGTTTTCGCGGAGATCGTTGGTGGTGTTGATGTGGATTTGGAGCTGGACATGGATTTGGTTGGATCTCCGAGGAGCGTGGCCAGGGATAGTCGTAACCCTAGCATTGATTCATCTAAAGGGAGGAGAGCGTCGCTGATGCCGCTTCTGGGGAAGCAATTGAAGGCCTTGAAGAAGAAGAATAAGAGATTGCATACGGAAGATTCCGGTGACGTTGGCATGATCAGGGAGACGTCGGAGAGGAAGGTGGATTTGTGTGGGAACGGGAACGGTGGAGTGTCACGCAAGGAACTGAGAAATGGTTTGTTAACAGATCATCATCATCACAGGCAAAAGGCGAAACAGATGTGGAAGAAACATGTGTGGTTTGTGTTGATCTTCGATTTCTGCATCTGTGCTCTTCTCTTCGGAATCTGGCTTTGGGTTTGTGAAGGGTTCCAATGCGTCAATGGGTAAAGTAATCAACCAGTCTCGGTCTGTACTTCTTCATATTCATTTTGTTCTCAAGCTGCTTCAGCATTTGATCACTATCAGTTCATTCTTCTTTTTTTTCCTCCTGAGCCTAAGTGCATATGGGTATTCGTTTTTCTGGATCAAAAAGTCTCATCTTTTTTTCCCTCTCCGTTTGTCATTTTTTTGTTTTGTTACTTTTTAAGATCACAACAAAGTGTTGTTTCCAGGATGAAACTTAGGTAAGTTGAGTCCTGGCTTTACATGTTAGTGATATGTTCATTGTACTTTGAAAGTTATCATTCACAAGCAACATGTGTGTTGTATTATTGTATATCTCTTTTTTTCTCTTTTGATGTATACTCCCATAACTTGTGTGCTGTGATTATTGAACGTGGGTCGCACAATAATAGATGACGAAGAAAGATGGTTTCAGATCCAGTCGCACGTTACACTGCTTCTATGGTCGGCGGATTTAAAAGAAAACAGAAATATTCCAAAAGTAAGGTAACTCCAGTACTTAACTCAGTCTAAGGTTTACATTACAAGACATAATTGAAAGAAGAGGAGGATTCGGAAATAAGTAACGAAAGAAGGAGGGAGAAAGTGTTGTATCTTCTCAATCTCATGTTCAGCCACAAGGAGTGAGTTTCTTGTTACCTGCACCACGAGGATTATCGTCCTTCCAATCATCGAAAGCCCTAGCTTTCATCACAGCTTCTTCATCTTCGTCTTCATCTTCTTCATCCTCTTCCTTTCTTCTCAGAGGCCTATCATTGTGCCATGAGGTGGTTGCTTCTTCAATGGCTTTTTTGGTCTGTTCTTGCCAATCATTCATTATATTCATCTCTGTTAACCCAGCATCCTCTATGCTCATCGTCGGCATCCTACAAAGCCCCCCCAAGTTTAAGCACCTTTTTAAAGGTATTTGCGATGAGTTGTGACTCTGTGTTTACCTGTGACTTGGTTGGAAAACTTGGGCTATCATCCTCTCTCTCTCCGTAGAAAGAGATCCATTCACAATGCTTGCTGGACCGAATATAAGAGGTTGGTGCTTGTGCTCGTGACCCTGTGATACTGAGGCTCTCCCTTCTAACACATCTTGTGCAAATGTAGCACAGGTGATTGGTTGCGCCGGTCTAGAGTACTGTACCCTCGCAGCAGCATCTTTGTGCCAAGTTTCAGCCTTCTTTGTGCGATCATCAAGTGCATCCCGAGAAAACACATCCTCTCCATCCTGATCATCATAACACCATTTTCTTAGATTATCAAAGAGTCATAGTACCATGTAAAGAAAGAAAGCAAACTTACCTTCAACTGTTTTTCCTTGATTGCAGAGAGCATTTCCTCTTCTCTCTTTAGCATTTCCAACAGATCAATAGCCTGCAACGAAGCTTAACCATCAGATAAAGGCCACATCTGGTGACAAACCATAGAGGATTCCACTAATGATGTTTAGACAAACCTTGCAAATAGCCAAGTTTATTGTGGCGAGCCACGCCTGCAAAGAAAAGACGTTCAAGAAAAAGGTTAGCAGTAATCTGATTTACCAAAAAAAAATAATAATAACACAGAGCACAAAAACAAAACTGTGGACGTACATCTCTTTCTTCTTCGCTGTCATCATCTGGAATGTCTTCTTCTCCAGATTCAACCGGAGTTGACAAGGCAGAAGCCCTTTTTGAACGCCAGCGTCGCTCCTTCCTCTCTTTAATCTCAAGGAGCTTCGCCTCTGCAGCCTTCTGACGTTTGAACCGAGCTATCTATAAAACATGGAAGATTATGAAAATCCGAAAAACATAACATATTCTTCTCATTAGAATGCAAACACAAAGAACGGCGGTGGATGAATAATCTACCTTGAGAGCTCTCCGATCAGCAGGTGGAGCAGAACCTCCTCGTGAAGAAGCCTCCAACTCCTCTTCCGGAACAAGTTCCATTGCCTCACAGAACGAAAAGAACTCCTACACACATAATAAAGACTCAATGTTCAAGAATACCTACTAGCACTAACATCAAAGTGATGCAACAAGCTGCAGACACTAAGCATACCTTCAACTTAGCATACGAAGCCTTGACAATCGGAATCCGGTCCTCCTGTTTGATTTTCTCTGTCAACTCCGCAAGATAGAAAGGTACCTACAATCACAGCCTTCGTCACTTCAAGAAAATGTCGATACAAACACACACAAAATCTTATGATCTCTACACAATCGGAGCTTTAGTAGCTAGAGAAAGCAACTATAGACACGTCCTCTCACAGAAACATAAAGCCAAACAAGAGAAACAATAGAAGATCATACCAAAAGATACTTGAGATTGTTGGTGCTGATATCTTCTTTAGTCTCGTTAGAAGAGAAGAGCCCCAGCTTCCCAACCATGTCTTCGCATTTCTGTAACATCTCACATCCTTTCTTCACAACATCCTAACACACAAACCTCCTCCGATTCAGTAAAACTCTTGATTCCGAAGAATCCGTTTCACATATAATCAATAAATAAAAAAACCCTAATCGAATTCGTATAATAGGTAGAAGCTTTCCAACCTGATCGGCGCGGGATTCTGAAGCCGCGAGATGAATCTTCCTTGCTTCCTCGAACAACGCCGATAATGGCATCTCCTCCATAGCTAGACCACCCATCACTGACGAAACTTACAATACGAGAAAAAATGATTCGAGTTTCTTCGAGAAAGTGGATCGGTGAAATCTGAGAAAAAATGTTGTTTAGGGTTCAACTTAAAATAATCTAAACTAAACCCTTATTTTAAAAGGACGGATGAGATTTTCCCACGTCAAGTCAAGTGACGATAGTCAGAGTTAGTTTCAGCCGTTAGATCTGTGGACAATTCTTTAACCGACTCATTTGTAAACATTCTGGCCCTGGTTGTTTGAACATCTAGAAAATACATCCAGATGCTCCATCTAGATAATTTATCCAGATGCTCCATCTGGATGTTGTTCATTTCTTCATTTCGTTCATGCATCCAAATGAATCATCTGAATACAATTATATTCGTTTGCTTTTCATTTTTTAACTTCCATCTACATTCAGGTGGACTTGTTAATAAAATGATTAAAATATAACTTTTTTACGTTTCGGCGAAAAAATAGCATTTTTACGGTTTTGGCGAAAAATATTTTTGCGATTTTTGAGGAAAAATGTGTTTTTGGCGAAAAAGTGCATTTTTGTTGTTTTGCCGGAAAAATACGTTTTTATGGGTTTGGCGGAAAAATACGTTTTGCGGTTTGGGCGGGAAAATTGTGCTTTGCGGTTTTGGCGGGAAAAATGTTTTTGACGGGAAAAGTTATTTCGCGATTTTGGCGGAAAAAACATTTTCGCGATTTTGGTGGGAAAAGCATTTTTGCGGTTTCGGCGAGAAAGTACATTTTTTCCGGTTTTGGGTGGGAAAATACATTTTTCCGATTTTGGCGGGAAAATGCGTTTTCCAGTTTTGGCGAGAAAATGTGTGTTTTCCTGTTTTGGCGGGAAAATGCGTTTTTCCGATTTTGGCGGGAAAATGCGTTTTCCAGTTTTGGCGAGAAAATGTGTGTTTTCCTGTTTTGGCGGGAAAATGCGTTTTTCCGATTTTGGCGGGAAAATGCGTTTTCCAGTTTTGGCGAGAAAATGTGTGTTTTCCTGTTTTGGCGGGAAAATGCGTTTTTCCGATTTTGGCGGGAAAATGCGTTTTCCAGTTTTGGCGAGAAAATGTGTGTTTTCCTGTTTTGGCGGGAAAATGCGTTTTTCCGATTTTGGCGGGAAAATTCTGTTTTCCAGTTTTGACGGGAAAATTCCGTATTCCGGTTTTGGCGTGAAAATACGTTTTTCCGGTTTTGGCGGGAAAAT
>NC_027756.1:35152100-35176048 GCF_000695525.1 Brassica oleracea var. oleracea
TAAACCCTAAACTCTAAACCCTAAACCCTAAATCCTAAACCCCACCCTTTAACTCTAAATCCTAAGTTTGTGACTTTTGATAAAACATTAAGTGCTATTTTTGTGACTTTTGACATTGAGTGCTAGTTTGGGAACAAAAAATTGATTTAGTGCTATTTTTGTCTTTTTCTCTTGAAAATAATATTTTGATTTTAAAAAGTCATTTTTGTCATTTATCATTTTGGACTGAACTAGATGCATCTGCATCCAGATGCACCATCAAGACTAACATTCATTTGGGTGAGAATATGATATGAGTTTTTAAAAATTCAGCTGGTTGATCCATCTGGATGTAGCATTATAATGCACAAAACGAACATCGATTTGCATCTTCACCAGATGGATCATCTAGGTGAGTAAACGAACATGGCCTCTACCTCTAATATCTAGTGCGAGTGGGTGTAGCGTAAACCCGTAAGTAATTGGTTTCTTGCCGCACGATCTAAAACATCGACGGCCAATAAAATTAATGTATATATATATATATGTTTGGTTTTAGAGAAAAGGACAAAAATAGCACTAAATCAAGTTTTTGTTCCCAAACTAGCATTCAAGGTCAAAAGTCACAAAAATAACACTTAATGTTTTATCAAAAGTCACAAACTTAGGGTTTACAGTTAAAGGGTGGGGTTTAGGATTTAGAGTTTAGGGTTTAGGGTTTAGAGTTTAGGGTTTAAATTTTAGGGTTTAGGGTTTAGGGTTTAAAGTTTAGGGTTTATGGTTTAGAGTTTAGAGTTTAGGGTTTAGAGTTTAGGGTTTAGGGTTTAGAGTTGAGAAATGAGGTTTTGGGAATAAGATTTCAAATTTTGAAAAATAAAAAAAATAAAAATTTTTAAAGGATAAACTTATAAAGGTGCTATTTTGGTCATTTTAGTTTTTGAGTGCTATTTTGGTGATATAAACTTAGAAAAATGTTATTTTGGAGATTTTCCCTTCGTTTTACTTTTATTTATTTTTTGGCTATAAAATGGTTTACTTCAAATTCGATACCATCATTTTTTTTTTCCAGCAAACAAAGTTCCCAGCTTTACAGATTTCATCAAAAGGGGGAAAAAGCTTGATTGATTCTCGAAGAAAGATCCCAAGAAAGAAGCCTATCTAAACAATGCCTTTCTTTCTCACGAAACCTTCTTCTCTGATTCAACACTTTAATTTACAGGTACTTCAATCTTAATCCTTACACTACTTTAAATCTCTTTCTCCGTCTGAATATCAATCTTAACTAGTTGATTTGTCTCTGTCACATCTCTATTGGAGATTCTCAATCTCGATTTCATTTTGGAAAATAATGCATTTGGATTTTGATGTATGTCTGTATCTGGAAATTCCTTTGTATTTCACTATTTCATTGGGATGAAAATAGTAAGTGTTAGGATACATTAAAAAAAAAATTGATGGTTTCTTTTACATGTGCTGTGTATGATATAGTTCTCAAGTGTTTGCAATAATGCGTCAACAAAGGCCCATTATAAGAAAAAGCTGGAAAATTAAGGATTTATTTCTTATGTAAATTACAAAAACTCTAAAAAGTGTTATTATTGATAGTGAAATGGAATGATTGCATTTACTTGGTCCACTTTTAGATATCTCTAAAAACATTTGTGGTGTAAAAGTCTTTTTAGTTCTAAATCATCCATCAATTCATACCAGCTTTGTTGATGATGGTGATGAGTATTTATGTCGGAGAAACAGTATTTACATAAGCAAAATATACAACAGACTTTTCTATCTCTGAACCCTTTGTAACTTTTAAGATTAAAAAGTTTTTCACGGTTGAGACTCCGATTTTTTAGGTTCAGTGATTTCTAACTTCACTCTATTTTTTATTTAAAATAGAGTTTAGAGCACAAATGTCTAATGGTACTCTATTTTTTACTCTATAATATAATAAAAAATAGGTTTATTTTATATATAAAATAAGTTGTTGTTTTTTGTTCTTCGTTCTCTTTTCCATTCTAAAATAAAGTACTTTTGGAATATATCACAACTCTGTTGTAGAGTTATTTTATTTTAGAGTAAAAAATAGGGTGAATCTTTGGAAATAATTTCTAATGAGATGGATCTTACTACAAAAACCTAGTTAAGTAATCTCAGTTATTAATGGTGACTATTGAAGAAGAATGAATATGTAGTTTGGTTTTGCTTTCCATACCAACCAATCGTTATTGAAATGAAATGTCAAAAACAAAAATTATAAAGAGCAGGTGGGGACACATCTAGGGACCTTGTGTTAACAGAAAACCAGGAGAAGCATACATTTTTCTTGCCTTTATCTATCTGTAAGGATGATCTTACATTACATGATTCTTTTGACAGTGTTTCTTTTACATGTGTGTCAGATATTTTATTTTATTTACCTAACTTTATTCCTCTGCCATTACTATCTGGAAAAGAAGAATAAAAAGCTTATGTAACTCCCACCCCAACAATAGAACATGCCTTACCACATGTTCTTCCCTGTTTTTCCTTGTGCTAAGACTTTGCAGTTTCACTCAACCTTTGCTTAAGATCTCGGTCATCTTCTTCTATGGTTATGTTCTTCTTTCTTTTGGTTTCATTTTGAATCCTTTTTGGTTCTTGCATTTGATGTTCTTCTGATTCTTTGCTTTTGAATCTAATTTTCACATTCATTTTTATCAAAAGTTGCTCTGATAGGAGTTTTTTTTTCTGTTTTCTTATCCTGACAGATGGATGATAAAAGGGAAAATGCATCTTGAGATTCAGATTTAGTCATATCTACAGAGATTACAGAGCTTGGTTTTGTGTTGTTGCTCTTTTGTTTTTTTATTAAAGAGCAACAACCATGTCCATGGGAGATGAGAAACAGTGTTGTGAGATGAAGAACAAAATGATGCTATTCGCTTTGCTGATTAGGAGAATCTTTGATGAAGAGAAGGGTAATCTTCTTCAGAGGCTAGAGGATGCCAACAGTGAGATTACAGAGCTGAAGAAACTGAGAAACCAAGATGCAAAAGCTAACGAGAAGGTAATTAGCATAATCGCGTCTCAAAAACAGAACTGGTTAAAGGAGAAATACAGACTAAGGCTGCAGGTTGAAGCTCTGATGAGGGAGCTAAGGAACATGGAGAAGAGGAAGAGAACAAGCTTATCTGAGTTGCAAGAAAGACTAAAAGAAAAGGATGGTTTAGTGCAATCCAAAGATAAAGAAATTGAAGAAGAGAAGCTTAAACGCCAAGAGGTAGAGGAGAAGCTGGTCAAGTCAGAGAAAGAAGTTCAAGAATTGAGGGAAATGAAAGAGAGAGATGTGAAAGAACATTCCTCTGAGCTATGGAGGCAAAAGAAGACATTCCTCGAGCTTGCTTCTAGCCAGAGACAACTTGAAGCTGAACTGAGTCGTGCGAATAAGCAAATCGATGCTAAAAGACATGAAGTTGAAGACTTGTCTTTAGAAATGGTCAAGATGAGAAAAGATTTGGAAGCAAAAGATCGAATATTGGCGGCTTTGTTGAAGAAGTCAAAACTGGATATAGCCGAGATGCATACATTGCTTATGGAGGCTAAAATGAAGCAAGATGAAGATGAAGCAAAGAGTTGGAGATCAAACTCAAAGTCAAGACGGTCACTAAGAAGCATGTTTGCTTTCGAAACCACAAGTAAGCCTACTAAAACCAACAGTGTTGGTTCCATTACTCACATTGATGAACATGTGGAATGGAATAAAGATCCTAATGTCGTCCCAGAGATCATGGGTTCCTACTCTAATGATGATTTCAGTGAACTTGGTAATGGAGTGGTGCATTTTGAAGGAGCCAATGGAGTTGCAAGGAAGCGTGAGAACATGAGTTTTGGTGAAGAAGATTTTTGTATAAGAGTGATAGGGAAGAAGCAAGAGATAGAGATAGGGGTTTTGCCAGAGCATGAAAAGATTGAAGCTTTGTGTTTGCATCTGATGAACTCTGAGTTAGAATCAAACCGGTTGAGATCTTGTATAGAAGGACAGAGCCAAGAAATGTCACAGTCGAGACACAACAACACAAAAGTGGAAGAATCTGTTGCTATGAGGAAACAACATTTCAAGACACAGCTAAAAAGCTTCATGTCCCACAAGAACAACACGAGTTATAGAAGAAAGAACACAAAAGCAGAAGAACTACAAGTGCAAGAAAGAGTATTTGGACCAAAGGAAGGTTCTAAGGAACATGCGACGGAGAAAGGAAGGGAATCATATTCTCCTGATGAACTGAGACATTTAACTTTGAAAGCTGCTCAATCTGATGCTGAAGAAGAATCTGAAAAGGACACTCTCTTAACAGAGAATGGAAAAGCAGATGGTAAGGAGGAGAGTGAGAGCCAGCCATCAAGCACAAACAATCCACCTTGGAGAATGGATCTTCATGCTCTTGGAGTCTCGTTCAAGATCAAAAGGCTGAGACAACAGCTGATGATGCTTGAAAGATACATCGGCAAACAAGAGAGCCAAGAGATTGACAAGATCAGCAGCAGTGATACCGGGAAAAGGGCTTTGTTATTGCTCATTACACTGCTCAACAAACAAGTCACTAGGTATCAATCACTTCAAGAGAAGATTGATGGTATCTGCGAAAAAATGGTAAGCAAATCATTTTTCCTCATATCAATTACATTAGTGCCTCTGTTAACATTAACTGATTCTTTTCATTATATGTAGCATGTGAACGACACAGGAAAGACATCACTAGAGCATTTCTTAGATGAGACATTTCAGCTGCAAAGATACATAGTGGCAACAGGACAGAAACTAATGGAGATCCAGTCCAAGATCACTTCCGGGTTTGTAGAGGTTCTAGTAGGCTTCATCACTACTGAATCATCCTCTGCCAGTAGCAGCTTTGATCCAGAACGTTTTGCAGAAAGCATTAGAAGTCTGTTTCAGGAAGTGCAGAGAGGGCTTGAGGTTAGGATATCTCGAATCATAGGTGATCTTGGAGGGACACTAGCTCGTGAGGGAATGATACATTTGAAGCGACGGGAAGACGGCGTTCAACGACTATGAGTACCTACTACACTACATGTAAATCTTTTTTACAATTCCACTTCAGCTCTTCTTACGGTTAATGAGAAGCCTTTTAGGTTTTGTTTGTATATAGAAATTCACTTATTTTTAATCGTTTTTTAGCTTTAGTCTCCGTAAAGATGTAGGAAGAAACATTCTCCATTTCGATAAACTTGTATGTTCTTTACATCATATAGTAAAATCATTATTACTGAGTTTTTTTAAAAGAAAATCTAGTTATATGAATAAAAAAAATCTTCAAAGAAATGAATTATTTAATCTCTTGCAATGGTTTGCTTCATATAATAAAGGTTTCTCTTAGTTCCTTACTTGTCTAAATCATGCATTACTCAAAATGTAGGTTCTACTGCAACAAAAGGAGAGACACTCCGGTTCGGCTTGGTATCGGTTAGCTAATTGAAAAGCAAACTATATAAAAAAAAAGTAGCACAAGATAAAATTATAAAGAGAGAAAGATTAAAAGGATTATTTGACCAAAAAAAAAAAAAGAAAGATTAAAAGGATTAGAGAGTGGGCTAAGGAGAGGATGGGGCTTAAATTGGATGTATTCACTTTTGGAAGTGATAATAAAAAGTATTTGCATCTGTTGTTTTTGCTTTGCCCTCTTGTCATTTTGTAAAAGCTTCAAACATTCTATCAACAATGTTTGGTAGTTGAGTCTTGAGATTAACAAAAATCAAACCCTTTAACAAAAAAAAAAATTTAACAAAAATCCAATAATATTATATACTATAAAAAATCTAGATGATAACCTGTGTGCATGCGTGAAGTGAGTTTTTAATACTAATGTATGTTTATTAAATGGTTTTAACACTACAATATTTATCGATTGTAAAATGACGTATACAAATGTCTTAAATGGTATCTTAAATGTATCATCGTTGTTGAAGAGTTAACATATTACAATTCATTTTAATTATTTTTAAGGCTTCGAATGCACTAAAGGAAATTTAATTTCGAGGCTGATACAAATCACCAAAACGCAACATTGATTGTAAAATTACAAAAGGGGATTAGGTTTTCTACTCTCGATTTGTTTACTATTGACTCTCCATAAGTGATTTCATTTCTACATCTATAAAATTGTGCTTTCGTTCTAGTTTCTGTTTCAATGATATGAGTTTTTTTTATTTTTTAACTTCTTATGTGAATTCGGTGAATTACATAAGTGTCAATTTTAAAAATAAACATCTGTAAAAATTAATTCCACTCCAGATACATATCTAAGAATCAAATTTTTGAAGAAAATCAGCGGCAAACTCTATTCACATGTTAGTGTTCAAATATAATATATGAAGCTGCTATATAATATAAGTACAGACTCGAAATATAAATGTCTATCTAGTATATATTCACATGTTTGGTCTAAAAATCATTTAATTCTAGAATAACAAAACAAATTATTTATTTTATTAACCTATGCATTTGAGGTTTAGTTACTTAAGAGTATATCGATAAAAAAAATATAATACTTTATCATTCTAGTATATGTAAACTATGTATAAAATAAGAACTGTTTGATTTATTAAATGATAAACCAGAAAAACATATAATAAATAGTTCAAATCTCTCATTATAATAGCTAGATAGGGTATTAGGGAGAAACAAATATTAGACGAATGACCAAATCTCGCATTCTTCAAACAAACTCAAAAGGAGGTGATTGGAATATTTCATTAAAATATTGTAAGGAATAAAAAAACTAAATTATTTATTCTAAATGAAATAATATATATGTATATATATATACACATAGTAGAAACTCAATAAATTAATACTCGATAAATTAATAAACATTATAAATTAATAAATTTCTTCAGTCTCAAATTGGGCCGGTTCAAAATATGACACAAATCGATAAAATAATAATATAATAAATTTTTAGAAAATCCTATGCAAATATTTGGTCCCATTAAAAGTATAAATTAATAATTTATATGTATACACATTTTATATAAGTATGAATAAACTATTATAATGTTTGTTTTATATTCACAACAGAATTATTTATATATTTTCTTAACACAAAATATATTTTAATGATATCTAGTAAAATTATATCTAAAACCGTATTTAAATTCTATGAAACATATTTTACATACACCAAATAGTATAATAAAACCAATAAAAATGTCGAATTTCAAAAAAAAATTAATGTATATACAATAATATCAAATATTTCTCTAATTTTTGATAAAAATATATCTTAAAATAAAAAAATGTAAAAAGAAATTTTTTTAAATTAATAACTCTATAAATTAATAAAATACTACAGTCCCAACATTATTAATTTATAGAGATTTTACTGTATATAGTGCTTCCAAAATTAAAAATCACTTCGATTTGAAGAAGTGTATTTATGAGATTGTCAGGATCAAATAACATATTAGAAAACACCTATTAAAAATAATTTGTATACATAAAAGTATATACATTAGAGTAAACACATAAATCAAAACCAATATCTTTTGTTTGTTTACAATCATGTTTTTGGTAAATATATAAAAATAATAATTTTATTTACTTTATATGGTATATAATTAAATTTTAGTGACATTGACATAGATATATATAGTATATTTTAATATAAATATTTACTATTGATACTTCGTACTCATATCATTTTATTAATATATGTATATTTGCTATAACAAAAATTTTAACTGATAATCACAAAAATTTTAATGTGAGATTTTCAATAGAAATTTCAAAATTAAAATACTAAGATCTCAATAATTTTTCATTGAAAATTTTGAAATTAAAATATTTTTATATTTTTATATAATATATAATTTAATATAAATGATATTAATATATATAATATGAATATTTATTAATGAGACTTCATGTTCATACGATTTATGATAACTTGTATCTTGCTTACACAAAAAAAAAATTAAACCATTGATCACAAAATTTTCAATGTGAGACTTTTACTATTTTAGTAATTTATAGTCGTTTTAAAAAATTCAAAATATAACATGTAAGAAAAAATCAAAATTATTTTATTATATGCTTAATGTGATTTTTTAATTTCTTTTAATAATATAAAATTGAACAAAAAGATAGAAGATACAAAAAATGTTATCAAATATGTATTATTCATAATCATTAATTGTTATATATATGTTAATCATGTTAGGTAATTCCGTAGTTTTTATTTAAGAAAAGAATTGAGAATATTCTTTTGTACACTACTAATCAATTTGATAGTTAATTTAATAAAAATATAATATATTTATATGGACCAATTTATTTTTATGAGGATTCTAAGAATCATCCTAATGATGACACATAGCTACAAAAACATGTTGTAATGCTTCATGATTAATATATAGGGGATATATAGAACTTCAAATCGTTCATTTAAAAGGAAATTAAACCTCTTTGATCAGATCGACACAATACATTTCAAAAATCCAAATCCTTGATCAACGGAAGAACAATAATAGCATCATTTGTATCCAATAAGGTGCCATAGTGGAACTCTTATTCTAGCAATATTGAGATAACAGTCAATCATTTTGTTTTGTTTTCAATTAAATTTATTAAGAACTCATAAACGTTGAGGTAACATATAACAAAGGAGAACTATATATATAAATATTTGTGTCCAAATTTACAATTAAAAAAAAAATTGTTTGCTTTAGGTTCAGGTATCCTAGTTTATCAAAAGAAAAATCAAAATGACTTTTAAAAGTTGTACTTTTGGTTCGGATAGCAATACATATTTTCTCGAGACTTTATTTATTTGAACACTGCACGTTTCGTAAACGCAACCAAATTGCTTTATTATAAAAATGAAATAGGCCCCAAGTGACAAAAGATAAAAAGGTCTTCCTTATGGTTATCTCTATAATTCCATGTTCTGTTTCGTATTACCTTGTATAAAAGTTTGAGAGAAGAAAGTAACATTTGACTAACGTGAGTGGACTCTCAATTCTCATAACCTAAACATGTTTAATACAGAGCAGTTATCCTCAACTTATACCATTTATCAACATGACTTGCTTCTGATTATTTTTCTGCTAACAACGGAAAATCCGAAGCAGAACTACTAATTTCGGTCATGCACAACGTTGGATAGAACTTGCCACTTATACTACAATAATCAACCCTCTGGGATGAGTCTATTCTCTGGTCATCGTGATCTAATTCTCTTTATATGTCACTAAATACTTTCTGATACTAACTAATTAAAAAAACTAATTAAAATGTTTTAGCTATATTATACGCAACCCACTTTGTTTTATTGTTTTCACTAAAAGTTTTGACATACACCCGATCTAAAAATATAATCCCGTGTCCAAATAAAACTTGAAATGCAAAAAAAAAAAGATATTCCACTAATTAACACATGAGACTCCTGTCATTTTTACTTCCAGAATATGCATATACATATATAATGATTATACCTATTAATTATATAGTAGTAGTATATATTTGACTTGTAATCTTGATAACAATGTGTAAGCATCGCAAATTCCGTGAAAACTATAAGATTTGACCTTAAATTTAATTCACACAAATGAGTTTTGACCTTCATTGAGTCATCTTTGTTAAGAAGCAAACCAGTTAGCTATTGAAAAGAAACCAACCAATTTTTATTTGGTTTAAAGAAGAAAAATAAACATATCCGTCTTTTAATTTAGATATTGAAAAGCAAAACTCATAGCACATAGTACATGAGATTATTTTACACAAAATAATGTATACAATTTATGGTAAAACACACAATGTAAATTCATTTGTAAAAATAAATAAAAAATCATTTTTAAAGTCTAAATTATTGTATTGTCTCTACTTTTTTTTTCTTATGAAAATGCAAGTGTGATATATAATTTTTTTTGAACTAAAATGCAAGTGTGATATTGATCATTAATCATTTAAGTTGTGGTATTGGTTCAACCTCCGGTTTATAAGGTACTAGGATCGGTCCGCGCTACGGGCGGGAAGTTATTATAAAAATTATTTTACATGAATTTATATTAACTTATGAAACATTTAAAATTATTATGTATTGAAAATAATATTATAAACAAAAAATAATGAAAATAATTCTGAGATCATATTGTTATTGTTAATAAATATTTTTGATTTGAATTAAAATGACAACAATTTTCATTATTCTCTATCGTTAAATAATACAATATTAACAAAAATAATTAAGAAAATGTAATAATAGAAATATTCTTATTATTTCTATTTCAATTTGACATAGTAAAAATATAAAGTTTATACAAATAATACTATATTTATTTTAAGAAGCTTCAAATTTTTAAAAACATTAACATAATTTTTTTTTCTAAAGAAACTACAGTCCAGTAAGTAAAGAGCCTTTGTATTGTTGTCAGTTTGTCACCATATAAATCCGGCTAATCTGTAATAAAACATACAAATCATTATACAGAAAATATAATGAAAATCAAATTCACGCTCCCTAGAAGTTAACTGAGTGTACCTGCCAACCAAAAGATACTTTCTGAATAAGTCACTGAGAAGCCATATCTCCGAGAAGGTGAACTCGTACTGCTACTGCTGTATCTTTGGCTCCCACACATTTATAGTTACTTTAGTTCCATAGTATTTATTTTTCCCCTTCCACATAAGATATAACATTGTACAGTTCCAAAAACCAAAACAAATAACACATCTCAGATTAAGAAACCAGAAAAAAACTTTTAACTCTTCTGATGACCACTTTGGTTCATGAGGACATGTTCCTCAGATTTAGGAAACGGGAAACTTTTATACTTTTTCATGCCATATTTTTTTTTTGAACTTTCTCTCAAGACAACATCTTCCTCTGACGTGGTTCCTTCAGCACATTTACCATATCGATGACATAACTGAGGGATATATATGTCCTTCTATTTTTGACTTCGTAAAGATACTTTGTTGTTATCAAAGAGTCCCTCATTAGGATACAATTTTTCAAAAAAAAATTGAGAGTATACAACCTTCTTCGTAAAGACAAATTATTTCAATACTAAGATATGTTTTAAAAACAAAATATCTTAGAATCAATAAAAATCATGTCAATTTCCCAGAAACTGAGCAACATCACCTCTAAGGTGGAAGAACAACCCATAATTCAGATCAGCAAGTCGAACAGAGGAGTTAACTATTATAATGAGAAAATATCGAATGCTATTGGATTTGTGAGGATGATTTTCAAGAGATGAAGCTTTACCTTTTTATAGGTGGAGATTCATTGCTAGGAAAAAAAGATAAAGCGAGATACAATGAATGAGAAATCATAGAAGCATTTATGAAGGTTGTTACATAACGCTTTGGAAGATTACAACAGAAGACGAAAAGACGCAATTAAAGCTTGGCACAGAGGTTTTTCACGTCGATTTGATTCACTCAATTCATTATATCTCCTCCATAGCTGGTGTAGATCGAAGAGGACACGAGCCTTAATTTTTGGTCACGCCATCGGGGAAGACAACCTCTCTCCGTTGGGCCAATTAAATGTTTAGAAGCCCATTAACATGTGAACAAACGAAACATAACTCGATTAAATGAAACGCAGAATTTTACTTATCTGAACACGTGTCAGCTCCAGAACGCATGACTTTCTGACGTGGCATCCTAGGTGGCAGCATAGGAGATAAGCAAACATATATATATACTAGGGTCGGCCTGTCCTACGGGTGGAATATAAATTATAAAATAATTCCAAAGCTAAAGTATATGTATAATAAACATTGCTTGTTTTAAGATTATGGAATAAGCATTGGTTGTTTTTATGTTTCATAATTTTATATTTGTTAGAGGAAGGCACGTATGCGAGTTTGATATATGTTTGATTTTTGTTACAATTTGATAATAACCAATATTATGGATTTTCTCTTTTTTTTGTTTTGTTTTCCCGAATAGAATAATATAATTTTAATTGTTTACTCAGAAATAAAAGCGAATAATAATATAATTTTCTATCTATAAGCAATAGAATTCACAAACATGTGAATCCTTAAAAAGTAATATATTAATATATCTTTATTTATATCTGAATATGGGATGAAATAAACATAATTGGAAACATCGATTAGGAACATATAGCTATGAATAATATGTTAATAAGACGGTCAATTTTTGGCAATGTAATCTGAAAACTACAAAACCATAGTATCGTTTAAAGGAATTTGTGTTTAATGATTTTTGATAAAATATATATGAGATTTTGAAAGTATTATATATCAATGAATTGTATAAATATCTATATATTTACGTGCTAGAGTCGGTCCGCGCTATGCGCGAATTATATATTTCAATTGGTTAGTTTTATCATTTATTTTATGTTTTATATATATTTTCTTATTTAATTTTTGTAATGTATTTTATTGTGCTTAAAATATTTTATATAATCGAGATAAGTATAGCTTGTTTTAATTAAAATTAAATCATATCTCTTATCTAAAAACAATTCATACAAATATTTAAAACAACTTTTGTAAAAGAATGTTGTATGAGTTAAATACTCTCGTTAAATACACTACAACTTCTATAAAGATTATTATAATTTTTTTGTCTGGTTAATTATGCTATTGCAAATTATGAGAAACACTACATATTATTATAAAGATTATTATAATTTAATATATGTTAATTATAAGCAAAAGAATATCTTACAATCTAACTTTGTTTAAAATATTATTCTAGATTAAAAATTAAAACGATAATCAAGATACTCTCAATAGATATTCATAATTAATATAACTTCTACCATTAAATATTATTTATTGTTTTTGTTAAACTTCATATATTATTTTGATTTAAAAATCTTTTTTTAACAGAAATGAAAAACGTTTGTTCGCAAGTTGTTGCTTAATGTGGTGGTATTAGTTTATCTCCTCTTATGACTTCCTCAAATTTTCTTACTCTTCTTGTGAGGTTCAACCTTGGACAACACTGGGTTCAGAACATACAGTATCTACATGTCAAATTAGGAGACATTTGTTTTAAAAAGACATTTAGATACCAAATGAAGTTAATTAAGTAGATAATTAATGTTGCAGAAAAAAATAAACATTTTCTTAGTTATGCATGCTGCTCAAGAGGAGTACTTACGAAGGATGGGTTGTTTTGTTTCACAGATTGGAGGAACATTAGATTTCTGGTGAAGTGAGGCAGTGAATATTGTCCCGTGATCCCACCAGAGACAGAATTGTTAATATTTTAATATGAGCATTCATTATAGAACAGCCGGTGGTTAGAGGAGTTCAAGTCATGGTTTCGATGCGAAGAACTGCGATGGTCAAGTTAAAAAAAAAGATGAATGCTCTGAACTGAATGTCAATCAATTAAAACCAATGTGTAGGAATCTCTACTCTAGATAGTGGTCACTATGTACATTAGACTTGTTTTTAATGTTAATACATTGATTTGAGATGAACTTGAATCAGTGATGTACACAGTATAACTCACGCAAATGTTTGTTCTCTCCTCACTCCATTTCAGAATCTCCATAACTAACATGAGAGACGAATGGAACGCAAGCTCACTCTTGCTCAAAGAAAGATACAACTTTCCCCAGTCAATGACGAGTAACTCACTTGAACTTAACTGGCATGTAATGGAACGTAAGCTGACCCAAAGTAGGTTTACCGTGCTGTTGAAACTTGAAACGCTGACGACTGACCACGTGATTATAGGTTCGGGTACTCAAATAACTTCATAAGTGTTACACCCCTTCCGCCATATGGAAACTTTTTGAATTCTGAGAATGATAGATTCTTATCACATAGGTTTGCCATGTGCTACTATATATAGGATAAAAAGAGAGTGGAACTCAAAACAATAATAGGGAAAATACTTATACCTTGAAAAAAAAGGGAAGCCTGACGATGGAACTATATAGGGTCTCTCAGACATTTTAGAGTTCCAATTGCGATGAACCTTCAAATTAGCAAATGAACATATCAAAAGCTTACAATTTATAATATGATATCAAAACAATCATAGTCAAAACCCAATCATTGTCTATCGAAATACCTTTTCCAAATATTGGTTCATTACTCGGTTTTCTTTCATGTTAGTTTACTTCAGAAATATAGACTTTTGGTGCAAAGCTGAAAGTCTTGCAATATCACACACAGAGTTTCACCAAACCGTTAATATTGTCATTGCCAATAATGAATTGAAAAATGATGGAGGACACTCAAATAAAATAACAATATTGGGAAAGATTACATACCCATGTTCCTTTATGCATATTCATGTTCACATGACTCAACGGTGGTTTAAGCAAATGAAGTTGAACCAAACACAAATGACTCATTTGTGAGAGAAACTGAGAATATGAATTCTATTTTAAATGGCAACGGAAACCATATATTTAAATATATACCTGAGAGCAGATTTATTTCCTTCAGACACCAAAGAGCACAGTGTATAGTAGTTATAAACAGAGAAGCATATTCGATGAGTTTGAGCTGTAGCGTAAGGCTTAATGATAATAACACTCATTGAAAAAGTCCAGTTATTACCTCACTTTCGGGGTAAACCAAAGTGATTCAGTAAAAGCCTGCAGTGAGCATCAACACTTAGCCACATGATCAAAACTTCAAAATGTTATAGGATTCAAAACTTCTCATTACAAATGATATACATAAAAAGATTTTACCTTTTTTGATGGTTGTGTATAAATTTAGATAATGAAATCATATTTAAAAACAGGGTACAGAAAAAACTGACTAACATTCATCATGGTGTAGAAGTGATTGTTGTGGAAGAGGACACAAATTTGACCTTCTCCAAGTCCTTTTCTTCCATGAAAAAAAGAGCATGGAGAAAACGATAATTAACTATTTTTTCCAACCATGGTCACCTGAAATTCTTGATCGCTTCACCTGTAAATCCAACCATGGCGAAGTTTTCTTAAGTAAGTCGGGAAACATATTGAAGTTTTCTCTATGCCCAATAGAATACATTCGTAAGTGTTTGTGTGTACGAACATACTTCGTTCTTTCTGGTGTGAGTCTATTTGTATACTTCCTCTTGTCCATGAATTGAGTCGCCTTCATAAAATGGAAAACCTACAATTACACCTCTATCAGCTTCATACATGGACACATATTCATCATCGGATCTGTTATTAAGATCTGGAAATGCAGTGAGCATTTTAAAGTGAGTGAATTCAGTTGTAACATATCTTCAGCTTGCACTTTAGGTGATTTCATAAAGAGATACCAATGCATTTACCTGGGTTAACAGAAGTTTCCGCTTCAGACTTGACTTGAATCTAAGAACTGCTCTCATATTTGGTTGAATCCTAATTCATTTACAGCTATTCTCAGTCTCAACATCACAACCGTCTCATCTTCTCCCAACTCCATTGGAGACAACTACACACCATCAGGACCATTCAAACAGATGTCAGTTTGATATATTATCAACAAAAAAAACAATTCAATCAAACTGATCGATACACCACAAACAACGATACAATAACAACAGAACCAGTTATCTTAATCAGTAAATTTGATCTCACTGTGGAGACCATACTATGCTAACAGATTCAGGTTTGGTATATGATCAAGAATCATCAATACTTCGGATTTATAACGGATTAAAATACAAAAGACAATAATAGAGAGAGTACCGTAGAAACGCCAAAACAAAAATAAATCACATAAGAGGTCATAGCTTTAGCTTATGAACGCAGAAGAAAATGCTATTGACCAAGTTTACAGAAAAAAAAAATAAACAACTAAATGCTAAAATCATCAAAACACATATAAAAAGATGTTGGAAGTAGAATCGGTTGATCAGATTGTATTAAAACGGTGTTGATCATTAGACAGAGGGTAAGAAACAAAATCAGAAATTTTAAGGAATCAGACCTTCAGCTAGGGATCCAAGGATTGTAGCAGGTCAATGATGTCCAAGTTGTCAAGATTATTGACGAATCTTTCAAGAACACTTTTTGAGCTTTTTATAAGCTAGTGAGAAGATTTAACTAATGATTTTAACGGGACAGAACATACCTTCATCAGAGATGTTTGAAGGTTTCCAGACGGTGAACCTCGGACGATGGCTTTCATGAGTGGTGGGCTGCAATATATTAACAAAATAAAGAAACAAAACAGAAATCATGTCTCAAACGCCGGCAGCACGGCCAGTGGTTGAAGAAGATTGTACTGATAATTTTGAGATGATAGAACATACCGTTTTATAGTTGAAGATTCACCGAAAGGAAGCCGAAAGGAAGTAATGCAAACGACAATTCATGATAGGTTTTCCAAGCTACTGTTAATGATTGCGTTAAAGTCGACCCTTCGATTGAGCTTCATTCCGTAACGTCTCCAGTTATCATGAGGGTAAGTTGAACAGGCTCTGTTTCTTCTACGGTGAGAAGCTGCGATCAGGTCGGCGGAGTTACATAGAGGAGGACTTTCGATCAAGAGAAGGGCCAATGTTAAAGTCTATCCAGCCCAAACACATTAAACGACCAAAGCCCTTCGCGTTTGGGAATAAATGAAACGATGAGTTTAACTTTTTTTGGACACGTGTCATCGCTAGATAGCTCAAATTTCCGACGTGAATTCCTACGTGTCCTAAGGAAGAGAGAACAAAACTCTCTTTTATATAATTAGATATATAGATTTTGTTTTTGCTTGTGCTTATTGAGACTAATAATGCAAGTGTGATAAAAAAAAATATATACAAGATCGTATGTTTTGTAAACAAAAAAAATATATTTCAAAACTTAAATGTCGTTTACGGTAGCTTAAAAGTTACTGCCGTTTAATTTCTTGAAATAGTGCCTGTTTTTTTGTTCACCGAAATAGTGCCTACTATTTGAATTTGACCTAAATTCCTAATGAAATACTTGAAGAAGTGAGATATCATTTGATAGATTCCAACAGACATATAACTTGCGGTTTATAAATATAATATATAAAGTAAATGTACATCAATATATATGTATGTGCATGGAAGATGAAAGCAAGAGAAGGCGAAGGAGCAGGAGATTCGCATGATTCTCCTAGTCTTAGCACTCATTTCTTCACAAAAGTCACCACAAACATAACTGATGCAACGACAAACAGAGAGAGTGATTGAACAAACAAAGAGCTCCCTTTGACTTTTTCAATCCCTAAACCAAATTGACCGTTTGTCCATCAACACGTCCTCGTCAACGTCCATCAAGGATTACCTTTATTAATTCTCACCCAACAATATTATCTTCTATGTTTTTTCTCTTATTACAAGTTACAAAAGACTACATTGCCTAAACACAAAGTATGTGTAGCGATTATGATGAAATGCCCAAAAAATGTGTAACCTAATCATCAATTATACTCTTAGTTTCAAAATTATCATATTGGTGATTGTGAAGGTACTTAATTAACAAGTCGTTTTCAATAATAAACCAAACAAAAAATATCATCCCATCTGTCGTGAACAAGAAGAAGCACAAGAGAGGAGCGTTTCATTTATTTATTCCTAAATTCAGTTCATTTATATATTTTTCTTTTCTTCTCCTTCGTGTCTTCTCTACCACTATACATCCTCCTTAACTTTTCCTTTTTCATGTTCAAATGAATCCAATTCCAAAAAAGGTTTTCTCTTTCGCCTATATAATCCCAACCCATTTCATATAACGTAAAAAAAACATTATTGGGTTTCATTACAACAACACAAAACATGGGTTTCACTAAAGATCAAGATCGGTTCCGTTCCACGCCTAAGCTTCCTCTGTTTTCATATCCAATGAACATGCCATATGAAACTCCGGGACTAGCTACACCGCCCGTTAACATCGGCGGATCTGTTCCTTTTCTTTGGGAAGAAGCTCCGGGAAAGCCAAAGGCTCGTTCTTCCGTTAGAAAACCGCCGAGGTCGAAACATACCGGAGAAAAAAGAGGAGTCGTGAGAAGCTTGGACCTTCCTCCGAGACTGCTTTTGCCCGGGGAGTCTTGTAAATCGTTTGCGGCAAACGAGCCTTCTCCGACAACTGTTCTCGACGGTCCGTACGATTTGCGTCGACGTTCGCTGTCGCTTCCGAGATCGGCGTATGTAGTCAGGAAGCTGAGAGGTGTTCCGGCACCGGCGCCGGCGAAGGAGAAGAGATTGTTTGGGTCGAGTAGATGGGGAAGTTTCGGGAAATGTAAAGATGTCTCTGAGGGTATATTTGACTTTCCACGTTTTAGAGACGGCGGCTGTGATTGCCGGAGGGATTGGACCGGAGGTGGAAGTGACTTCTCCGGCGACGGCGGCACAAAAGTGAAACTTTTTAGACTAAAAAGGAAAGGAAACCTTTTTAACCTCTCTCATGCAACAAAGTCAGAGTTCTGGGTAAGTTTTGCTTTTTTCAGCTGATTAAATATTCAAAAGTTACATACTTTTTCACAAAATTAATAACCTTTTTCAGTTTTGATTTAAGCTCAGCTATAAAGATTAGTTTTAATTATAATTTATATTCTTGCGACCAAAAAAATATCTTTCATTGTCAAAATCGTATAAATAATTATAAAAGATTTGTTTTTGGTATGAGGAGGAAGTAATCGAGTAACCCAATTATTCGATATTTAAAAATGCAGGAAAGGGTTTACGAAGGGTTTAAGCAAGCGATTCCATGGAGGCGTAAGCAAAAGAATCTGTAAAGGATTTAATTATTCCACTATTTAAATCGAATTTCTCTTAAATTTCTTCTAACTTTATAGTTGATCTACTAATTAATTAGTCGTCTCTTGTTTATATATATATACTACTTTAATAATATGTACAATCTGCTAATGAAAAAACTTATATTATAAATCACAATGAAAATTAGGGGAATATGTATTTTTTGCAGTAAGGAAAAAATGTGAAATGATCGAATTATCAAAATTTTGAATTAAAAAATAAATAAATTGTAGGGATAATGGCAAAGAATTCTTGACCAATAAAATTATAAAAGAGCTATATTCTTGCTTTAAAATACTACTGTATATATTATTTAACCATTTTCTTATAAAAGAGTAAAATTTTCACCCAACGGTGAAAGAGCAGCATATCACCTCTGAAAAAGGTGTAATGAAGTTTTATTTTATATATTGATATATTTATAAAGAAGTTTATTTCTATATCTTTTTTTGGGTAAAATGTATTTCGATATCTTTGTTTATAATGGACAGTTTGGGTAAAATGTACTTCGATATCTTTGTCAAAGTTGTTTAGAAATGGCAGTTTAATTAAGGAGCACAAATTTCAACACATTCATTATATTACTTCATTTGTAAATTTGATCGTAATTTATTCAACTCACCAAACTTAATTTCATTCAACAAAATAATTGATAAACGCGTTTTAGTTCATCATGTAAATGGCTCTAAATACCAAAAGAATGATCCCTAGATATTCTTCTGACCCGAAAAAACTCTAGATTTCCTAGATTTGACCAATTGGGTCACTAGAAAAAAAAAACACCAGTCTAAATAAAATGAAAACATGAATTAGAATTGTGGAGAAATTAAACTCTAAAACAGATTCAATAGTAACCATCATTGGCAAGTGATTTCTTTCTCTTGTATTTGGCTTTGAAACAAGCTTGCCTCAGCTTCTTTGTCCCATCAGTCAGCTCGGCATCAGGTTCTTGCTCTATAAGAACCCTATGTTCCTCCAAATTCTTCACTTCTTGATCCATTCCAACACCCTATCACCAAAAACGTATTAGATGTTGTTCTTATTTAATATGAAAACTATTAAATCTCAATATCAAAAAAGCATTAAACCCTAAAATGCAATTGAAATCATATAAGCAAACGTTATTACCTTGAGATTACTAATGAGAGAGTTAAGACTCTTGAGCTTCCGGTGAGGCCACCGGAAGATTTCAAGTTCTCTGCAACGCTTCTTCAATACCGTAAGACCAACGTTAAGTTCTTTTGCCGCTTTCATTATTGGTCTATCAAAGTACTTTCTGATCTCGGACAACTCCAACTTGTCCTGTCTCTTTGCCCTAGTGTTCCTCTTCTTTGGGGCTTTCTTTTCACGTCTCTCGTTGGTACTTGGACAGTGGTTGTTTTGGACAACCAATGGTGAAGAGGAGTCACTTGAGAAGTAAGGTTCTTGAGTTAACATGAGAATATCAGATGATATTGTGTTGTTATTCACTTCAATGTTCTCGAAGAAATCTTCAAAGCTATTGTATTGATACTCAAAATGCAACCCTGGATCTGGTCTTAGATACTCGGTATCTAACAGAGACTCTAGCGGAGGCAACCTTCAGATGGGAAAAATGATTTAAATCCAATTAAAAAAACTCAGAAACGAGGTTACTTGTATAGCAAGAAACGAGTCAAGGGTTTCGAACTTACTTTTCTAGCATGTCGAACAACGAATCCGTTTCATACTGGTTTTCGATTTTCATAGAATCGAGTGGTTGAAGAAATTTAGGATCCATTTCAAGATAAATAACTAGCAGAACCAGAGCAGATTAGTTTAGAAGAAAGTACACAAAGGAGACTGTGTTGACGAAGGCATATATAGTCTCTGGAAAGAAAAATTAATGTCCACAGGGAATTGTGTGCAATGTAATGGGAGTTGTGAGTTCCAAAGGGTACAATCATTAATTGAAAGAGATTACCGTGTGACTTGAATTAATTGTGTGATCATGGGGACTGAATTGTTGGTTAGTCAATTCTTCAATGATGCTAAGGATGTAACTTATTTTCTTTTTATTCCTCCAGTCAAAGTCAATGCATGAAGTAGATAACATCTAAATTTCCGAAAATTTGTGATCTATAATTAATGAACGAACTTTCTTTTCCGTATTAGATGATGCCTGTGATTATATGTTATGGTTATAGTGTGCATTACCTTTCAACTTTGGGTTAGGTTCCGATTTAGTTCGGTTAGATTAACTCAGTTTTGATAAAACTCTAACTAAATTTAAACAGAGTTAGTTGGTTTAGTTTGCATTCAATAAAAGTTTATAAACATTTCAAAACATAATTGAAAATACATTTAATATTGTCATATAGTATAAATTTGAAGAAAATTGAGAAATTAATGAATAAATAAATAAATATATAAACATTTAAGAAAATAATATAAATAATGTCGAGATGACCCAGTGGTAAAAGAATTGCTTGTAGCCTTCTGCTCCTCGGGTTCGATATGTTGGGAGGAACTATTTAACAAATGCAAAAGTTTTCCGGCATAAAGGTGAAAACACTTTTTTATTTTACCATTTTTTACCAAAAAAAATTATAAGAAAATAAGTGTTATAGATACGGTAGAAAAATAAATTAATACTGAACAAAGTAAAAAAAATTCATTTATTATACTATTATTTGCGAAGTGATTTTTTGCATTCAAGCTTTTACGTTAAAAGTTAGAGAGAGTAATATCTTTTATACTCTTAACGAAAATTAAAACCTACAAACTATAAGGTAAATGAAGATGACTATAAGAAAGTTTCTAAACATTAAAGAAATGAAAATTCTAACCACCAAGGATTAAAGTCTGTAAGTTGCGAGTTGAAAATACTAACCATTTGATTTTCTATGAATCGTTTTTTTTGGGTTCTTTGACATGTTAATCTTTTAATTTTAACGGAGTAACAAGTATTACAATCCACAGTTAGAGAAAATGAGTAGGATAGCACTAAAAAAGTTTTTGTTACAAATATATCTTTTAAGAATAAAAATGATCAAAATAGCACTTAATGTTTTATCAAAAGAGATAAATATACACTTATACCCCAATGGTAAATTAATTCAGACATTAAAGTTTAGAGTTAAGGGGTGAGGTTTATGATTTAGGATTTAGGGTTTAGGGTTTAGGGTTTAGGGTTTAGAATTTAGGGTTTAAGGTTTAAGGTTTAGGGTTTAGAGTTTAGTGGTGGGGTTTAGGGTTTAGGGTTTAGAGTTAAGGGGTGGGGTTTAGGATTTAGAGTTTAGAGTTTAGGATTTAGGGTTTAGAGTTTAGAGTTTAGGTTTTAGGGTTTAGAGTTGGGGAGTGCAGTTTTGGGATATTTAGGGTTTAGGGTTTAGGGTTTAGAATTTAGGGTTTAAGGTTTAAGGTTTAGGGTTTAGAGTTTAGTGGTGGGGTTTAGGGTTTAGGGTTTAGAGTTAAGGGGTGGGGTTTAGGATTTAGAGTTTAGAGTTTAGGATTTAGGGTTTAGAGTTTAGAGTTTAGGTTTTAGGGTTTAGAGTTGGGGAGTGCAGTTTTGGGATAAGATTTCAAATTTTGTAAAATAAAAAAAATTTAAATTTTTTAAAAGATAAAATGCTATTTTGGTCAATTTTGTTTTTGAAGACTATTTTTGTTACATAAACTTAAAAATGTGCTATTTTGGAGATTTGCTCTCGCTGCAAATAATTTGTAGATAAAAACTGATGACAGTGCCGACCATGGAAGAAAGCGAAGGAAACATGGGCTTCCGACTGTTGGAAGCTTACAAATATTTTCGGCCAATTTATAACTCAATTTTCACTTAGTCTAGCGGCAAAACGCTAATCTTCTTCACATAAGAGGTTATGTGTTTCAATATCCAGGTTGTACATTTTCTATTTTCATTTATACTGGCAAAAAAAATTTTGGTTGTGCTTCCAGTCCAACAAAACTCTGGCTCTGGGCCGGTACCACTGATGAGAGGTGACAAAAAAATGTAGTGAACAATAACGGCGGAACCATAGAAAGATTCAGATCAAGATTCAAATAGAAAACCATAGTGAAATTGAACAGCCACATCTTCATGGGATCGTAAGATTCTAATCTCAACAGCGATGAAGAAACTCTATGTTTTGCGGTCAACCCACTAACCCCTGACCGGGTTTGAACCGCCCACCCACAAACCTCATGGGTCAGACCCGCCAGTTTATGGATTTATATGTCCAAGCCTACTCCTTTGCGGATCTTTATGGGCCCAACCCCAGACCACGGCCTGTATTGATATCTTTAGGTCCACCGGTGCCATATACAATAAGACTGGGAAAAATAATCATTATCCGCAGACGCCGCCCTGTTTAATTGTAGGGCGATTTGAAAAATTCAAACTGCGGTTGAATGTATTTTATACCTGGTGGATGCGGGTCGACAAAATTAACAAAAATAAGTTTTTCTAAGAAACATTATAAAACTATTTAGTTAAAAGTGGCTAAAAATACTACCAATAAATATTGATGCAAAATAAATACAACATCAAGTAAAACAATATATAGTAATAAAAATGATAATTTAACAGATTTAAAATACACTTCGACAAACAAAAAACAGATTTAAAATACTCATATTGACCCTGAGTATTGACCCTGTAAACCACGCTGGGAGATGTTGATCCATATGAACGACGAAAGACGTTTGTGTCCTGACACTGCGTGCTAAGTTATCCGTCTTTAAAATACACAAACATCGCGTAGTAATTGTAAAGTACTAATAAGTAATAACATTACTAATTATTGTATAATTTATTTTGTAAAAGAGAATAAATAAAATAACAACCCCCTGTGAAATGAAAGAAAAACATTAAATGTGATAATCTTTTTTTGACTGAATTCAGACTGATTTGAAGTTAATAGAAAATAAAATAATATCTATAGCGAAATGACGACAATGTGGGCGATTTTCTGCGACAGTTTCTTTTCTCTCTCTACGAGTGATTGTCCGGCCGTTTTTCCTGTTTCTAGGGCACGATTGATGTTAGGAGTTTTCAAGGCTCGTAAGACAAATGATGTAGTATAAAAGATTGTCGAACCAATTCTAAGGGATTTCAAAGCACCGAGAATGCAAGTACGTACTTAATCTAAGTGCAACCGATAATTTGGATGGTTTTAAACTACTACTAATAATAGAATGCAATAACAGAACAATAAGACGATAAAAGAAGTGACTTTCTTTGGTTATGATAAAAGAGAACTCATGGGTATAGGAATTAGACCTTGGGTGATCAAGTTTC
>NC_027756.1:35176066-35176171 GCF_000695525.1 Brassica oleracea var. oleracea
TTTTCTTGTCTCCGAGCGATGAAAACGCGAGCGACTTCTCCACGTCGCTCTGGTAAGGTCGCTCTCATGAGGCAGGTCAGAGCGACTTGATGGTGCCGCTCCGGG
>NC_027756.1:35178490-35181474 GCF_000695525.1 Brassica oleracea var. oleracea
CCATCTCTGAAGTCGACCAATATGCTCATGAGCGTCACGAAGCGCACCAGGAGGAAGAACCCCATCATGTGGCTTGAAGTAGTAGCGCAGAGGTCCATAGACGGGTACAAATGCTTCCCTAGGAGGTTCGTCATGTCTCGTCGGAACACTCATTTTCCTTGGTGGAGCAATGGGACCGAGAGACCCGTGTTCTCCAAGATAGTCTTCCTGGGATATGTTGAAGCTGATAGCTCCAGGTCTCTCTAAGCTCGTCAGGTTCTGGTTTGGAAGAACCACTTCGACCGGCTTGCCCTGCAAGTAGTAGTGGTAGACGTAGTCCTTCCCATACATCCCATTGAAATAGGTGGCAATCCTCAAGTAAGTGCCATCAATGAACTTAGGCCCTGCTGCGTCCTTTCCCAAGGGAACATTCAGAAATTGGAGCAGTGGTGTGATCATCCCGCCTATCCCAACCTTTGGGCGCGAATCAGAGGTGTAAGTGGTGTACCATGCCCAGTCTCTGTAGTGCTCGAGACGATTCACGAGGAAGCTGACCATCCCGAAGGTAGTATAGATGTCGGTGCTTGGAAGGGGCAACGCTCCAGGTGAGGCGTAGGGGCGGATAGCCGAAGAGAGCAGTCGCATGTCGTCCTCGGTGACATTACCAGCTTGCTTCCATGGGTAGAATGCATGGACGAGCATCCTATGGAGGTAGCATACAGACGGGTGTCGGATATGTGAGTTCTTGTCCGCCCCGGTAGAGTGCTTGTTTCCAGTGATCAATTTCCAAAGCTCGGTGGGGAGGTTTTCACACATGGGAAGGGAGTAGTCTGCCAAGTCTTGGAAACCCATGACTCTGCCAATGTCTTTGAAGTTCATGTTGTAGTCTCGCCCATTGACCTTGAACCTGATTTTGCCCCATCCTTGCCTCACGTGCGGAGCATCATGGTAAGTGACCTCAAAGGAAGACAAGAACTGACAGGAGACATCCCTGTAGACATGGTAGGCCATGGTGAGGATTTTGGGCATCTTCAGGTTCCCCAGCATTGCCTCAATATCAAAATCGAGACCCAACGCCTTCAGCAAATCAAGGTCGGCGAATCTGGTTGGAGTCCAAGTCACCCCATTCAGCAAATGATGATACAACTCTTCCACAGATGGAGTTTTCGCCCTGTCTCTATCAACATCAACCTCCTTCCCTTTTGACATCTTGGCCCTCTTTGTAGGAGCCTACTCATCCGCACTTTCATCGCCACTCTCCTCGTCTGTGGCAACTGCTACACTTTTTCCTTCCCTCCTCTCCTGCTCTTTTGTCTTCTTTGCAGCCAAGGTTTACTGTCTAGAAGTCCTCTGTGTCCCAGAGCCAGTCTGCTCCGAGGATAAATCTTTCCCTCTCAATGCAGATTCTCGTCTCTCAGCTTATTGCTTTTCAGCATCCGACTTTCCCTTAGTTTTCTTAACCATTGGTACCTGAAAAATTCAAAACTTGGAAAGGGATAAGTGGATGAACTTTGCAAATGAAAATGGCAAGAGTAAACTCAACAAATGAATAGCAATTTAAACTCAAGTTAATTAAGCAGTCAAACTAAGAGTAAAGAATCACACTTCTCAATCTTTTAAAATTTTGAAAATTACAAGACAATTCTAGGGTTCATGGACCTACGAATTTGAATTTAAAAACTCAATACCTTGCTTTGGATGAAAGGAAATGGTGAATGGATGGTGAGGAATAGATTACAGGGGCGAAAGCTTGGATTTAGAAACAAGAACTTGTTGATTTGGGTGAGAATTGAGAAAGTTAGGGGATTTTTTGTGTGGGTGAGATTGAGAGAGTATGAGTGTTTATGAGAGGAGGAGAGGGTGAGGAAGATGAAATCGTGGGTGTTGGATAGGTTTAGGGGCATTCGGTTCGGTTTAGGTAGATTGGGGATTGGTGTATTTTAATTAAACCGGGTTTAAAACGAAGAAAAATTACCTGGACCGGCTCGGGAGCGACTTGAGGGTGTCGCTGCGAGAGGTCGCTCCCGGGTCGTTTCTTTGCGAGCGACTTGGCTGTGTCGCTCCAAAGACGTTGCTCCCAGATGGAGCGACTTCATGTGCTCGCTCTAGGAGGTCGCTCTGAGAGCGATTCTCGCGTATCCGACGCCATAAACGCGAGCGATCTCGCTGTGTCGCTCCGGTCACGTCGCTCCCAGCTGGAGCGACCTTATGGTGTCGCTGCGAGGTTGATTTCGTGCCCAAAAACCGCGAAAATGCAAGCGACCTGGCTATGTCGCTCCGAAGACGTCACTCCCAGCTGGAGCGACCCTTCACACTCGCTGCTGATCCTCGCTCCCACGATCGATTTTCTGCTCAAACCGGATCGATCAAGCACCTGCACACCACTTCAAAAAAATTTCTCTTTTTTTTTTAATTTTTTTTTATTGTTACGGATAATTAACAAAAAACCGTGAAGGTGCATCTACCATTAAATTAATTAAGTTTAAGAATCTCTTTCTTTACAACATCCTTCAGGTTAGGATTTAATCTTCTTTGATGCTCGACAGAAGTCATTGATTCATCTAAGAGTTTTTTTTTGTTGTTACGGATTCACGGTTTCTCTTAAATTATTATTTTTAATTACTCCTAACATTAATTTTTTTTTTAATTTTTTTTTATAATTTTTTAATTTATTATTGTTTGAGGCGGGAATATTTAGTTTTTTTTTTTTTTTAGAAATATGATGAAAATGAAAATACTAATGCAATATGTACAAGGATACGCATGAGACTTCCTCCCAAGTGAGCTTGTTTTAAGTCTCTAGCTTGACTTTGCCTCCTTTTGGATTAGGCCGGGGTGTGTGGTCCCCAGAGGTGTCTTGTAAGCTGTCCTATAAGCCCAAAGCATATCATCAAGCTTAACTGGCCAATCCTTCCTTGTAATCCCCACAATCTTCTCCAAAATGGACTTGATCTCTCTGTTAGAAATCTCAACTTGACCACTTGTTTGAGGATGGTAAGGAGTTG
>NC_027756.1:35181575-35188177 GCF_000695525.1 Brassica oleracea var. oleracea
AACATCTTGATCACCACTCTAGAATCATTGGTGGGACTTGCTACAGCTTCCACCCATTTGGAGACATAGTCAACAGCTACAAAGATGTATTTGTTGCCAAAGATGATGGAAATGGCTCCATGAAGTCTATACCCCATCCCCCATTTATCAAACACTTCAATTTCAAGGATTGGATTTTGAGGCATCTCATTCCTTTTTGAGATGTTCCCTCTCCTTTGGCATGAATCACACTTTGAAACAAAGTCTTGTGTATCCTTAAACATATGTGGCCACCAGAATCCAGCTTGTAGCACCTTCGCAACAGTCTTGAAGGTAGCAAAGTGGCCTCCATAGGATGATCCATGATACTGTGTAAGGATCCCATCGATCTCCTCATTAGCAACCACTCTTCTATAAAGTTGATATCTTGCATATTTTCATTGTGTATTCGCTCACCCATGTGCATTTTGATCATATAGACTAGGATTTAGCCATGTTTAGGTTGCATTTTGCATACATAAGTCTTTATTAGGTATTGGAGTACCGCATGGAGTTCTCGGAGACATTTGGGTGTATTTGGAGCTCAAAAGAGGTGTAAAGGTGATCATTGGACGATGATCACCTTTACACCTCTTTTGAGCTCCAAATACACCCAAATGTCTCCGAGAACTCCATGCGGTACTCCAATACCTAATAAAGACTTATGTATGCAAAATGCAACCTAAACATGGCTAAATCCTAGTCTATATGATCAAAATGCACATGGGTGAGCGAATACACAATGAAAATATGCAAGATATCAACGATGCGTCGGTTTTTCTCCACTAAGCAAGATCTTTGGTGGTTTCAGTACGTCGGTATTTAAGGATCACTCTTAGCATTGAAGATGAACCAGTGGCTCTTCATCCTTATGTGTGCGTTCAAGCAGCGGCTATCAATCGATTCTCGTTGGTGGTTGTTCCCATTAACCGAAGAAAACAAAATCTTCGTGCTATGATCAATAAATTTCCTTGTGTTTGGGGGCGTGGATTCAGTCGTCGGTCGTATCATCGCAGCAAATCGTGTCCAATTTATATTCCAATCTGAGGAGGCGATGCTTTCTGTCCTTCATCGTTCCCCTTGGTCCTTTGCGGAATGGATGGTCTCTGTTCATCGTTGGTATCCAAATATTGATAGTGAAGAACTCAGGATCATTCCGTTATGTGTTCAAATTTGTGGTATTCCTCTTCAATTTCTTACTCGTCCGATGATTGAGATGTAGGAGGAATTTTGGCTCCGGTATTTGATGTGGATTTTGATGAAAACTCTACAAGATATGATTTTGTGTGGGTCCAGTTGTTCTGGAATGTTGATAATCCTCTTCGATTCCAGCGCAATTTCCAGTTCTCTGCAGATGTCAATACCCTACTCTCCTTCAAGCATGAGAGGCTTCGAAGTTTCTGTCAAACGTGTGGTCACCTATCACATGAGCGTCATGATTGTCCCTTAGGATTTGATGATGATCATCCTCCGGCGGCATCAGATGATGACAATGATGATGACAGTGATGATGCAGATTGCGATGATGATGATGGGTCGGATCCTCATGAAATGCTGGTGCTGCTAACACTGAAGGCTATTTGGGTGAGGCTCCTGGTGATGATAATTCTCAGGAACAAATTGAGAAAGGTTTAAAGAGAAAGCATGTAGGATCCTCTGAAATAGATCATCAAGAGTCAGTCATGGGTGAGGCTTCTGATGCTCCTTTTACTCCTCGGGTGCTTGGTGATTTCTCCTCGAAAGAACAGTTCTAGCGTCTCGCTCCGATGGCTGAAATACATGCGGAATTTGATAGAAGAATGGGACCAGAGCAAACGCTGCGGAAGTATAATTTCATTGAGAATCTCATGGCTGGATCTTCCTCTCAAGTTGCTCCTTTGGATATGGAAGGTCAGGTTGACAAGGATGAGGATGATGATGATGATGACGATCATATTATCCTGGAAATAAAGGAACGTTGTGGTGCTGGTTCAATTTTTGGCCAGTATGGTTCCTTCATAGGCGTTAATAATCCTTTTCTATCCCTAGCTGAAGAACTTGATGTGTCTCAGATTGAGTATCCTGGTAACTCCTCTGCTCCGAAGCGGTCAAGACCAGAAGATATGGTGGTGGATAAGTATCAAGTTGGGAAGGAGATCATCTCGTCAGAGTTTTACGATCTTCATAAGATCAGTGAGGATTATGGTGAGGAAGAGCTTATTTCGGGAGCTACTAACCCAATAGACAGAGGAGCAGTGGGCCTGGTTCTACCACCCGTTCAATGAGAGTCAAGGTTTGGAACTGTCGGGGCTTAGGACAACACCTCACAGTTCGACGTCTTACAGAAATGCAAAGGTTGTATTTCCCTGACTTGTTGTTCCTCATTGAAACCAAGCTGAAAAATGATTAAGTTTGCGATATAGTGTCTATTTGGGGTTTGAGCAGATGGTTTTAGTTCCTCCAGATGGTCTTAGTGGTGGTTTAGCTATATTTTGGAAATCTTATGTTTTTGTTTCATGTATTTCCAGTAATTCCAGACTTGTTGATTTGGCTGTTCAATATAAATCCTTTTAAGTATTACCTCTCATGTGTATATGGTCATCCTGTTCCTAAGTTTAGGAATCAGTTGTGGGAAAGGCTCCAACGTATAGCCGTCAACAGATCAGGACCTTAGATGATTTGTGGTGATTGTAATGAAATAGTTGATCCTGCAGAGAAGAAATGTGGTCGTATAAGGCAAGTTAGTAGTTGTATAGACTTCAATAATATGCTAAAAGCCTGTGATATGAAAGATGTTCCTTTTAAAGGTAACACATTCATATGGGTAGGAAGAAAGAGAAGGGAGATTGTGGAGTGTTGTTTAGATCGGGTTATGGTCAATTCAGAATGGGGAAGACAATTTCTGGTTAGTGAGACTGAGTTCTTAGAGATGGATGAATCGGATCACAGACCTATGATCATTACTGTTGATTATGTGCAGAGAGAACATAAGGGATGGTTTCGGTATGATAAACATTTAGTTGAGAAAAGAGATTTTGTTGATACTATTTCATCGGCCTGGAATCAGACTCAGATTATGGAAGACTGGAATAAAAAAACTTGATTATTGCTGTGGTGAAATGGTTATATGGAAATGAAGGAATCACGCCAAATCTTCAGTTCAGATTCAAGAAATTAGAGATAAGATTGATCACGCCTCGAGAGACTGTGCTGTATTTATAGAGGTGGTTAATGAATACCTTAGAGATTTGAATAAAGCTTATCGTGATGAGGAGAAATTTTGGAGATTGAAGAGTAGTAATAAGTGGCTCAATTTGGGAGATCATAACTCTCGGTTCTATCATGGGGTTACTAAATCCAGAAGAAGTAGGAATAATATCAAAGGAATGCATGATATCAATGGGATTATGCATACTAAATATGAAGCGATAGCTCAAATAGCTGAAGATTATTTTGTTACTATGTTTTGTACTTCAATGTGATGCAAGGTAATGATGTTCTTCCTCATATTCAACGAAATGTTACTTCTGAGATGAACATAATCTTACTGAAAGAAGTGAGTGATGATGAGATAAAGAATACAATTTCATGATTGGATCTGAACGAGTGTCAGGTCCAGATGGGTTTACAACTTCCATTTATCATTAGTTATGGGATACTATTGCATCTGATGTTTGTTGGATGGTTAGAAGATTTTTTGCAACATGAATTATGGAAGAAGGTATCAATCATACTCATATTTGTTTGATTCCAAAATTTCCGGGGGCGTCAGATATGAGCAATTAACATCCTATTAGTCTATGTTCAGTGGCATACAAGTTGATAGGGGTGTCAATTCGGGCTGGCCCGGCTCGGTCCGGCCCAAACCCACTAAGCCCGTAAATATTTGAGTCCGGCCCGGCCCGGCCCGAAAATAATTTGGGCCTAGAATTCAAAGCCCGGTCCGGCCCTTATAGGGCTACAGGGCTTTTCGGGCTTTTGTGGGCTTTTCGAAAAATAATTTGTCATTGTCACTTCCATCGTTTTAATACATGTGAATTTTCATTAAAAAAAGAGTTTCATTTTTAAAAAATAAAAAAGTATAAAGTGAGTTTAAAATTTTCTTGTCTATCACAAATTTTTTATTTTTTCGTATGTTTTAAAAACATTTTATACACAAACCAAATTTAATAAGATTTAAATAATCAAATATCAATTAAAACAAAAAATATAAGAGAACAAAATTTATGATAAACATGGTCAAACGTTTTATACTTTATATTTTGAAAATAAAAACATGTTGTACATGAAAGAAGAATGTACTTTTGTAAAATTTAAAATGTAACACTTGTAATGATGAAACAATAAAGTGCATTAAAAACTTTTATATTTGCTTTATTAGAGTTTAGATAAAAATATTAAAATAATATATAAATACTAATAATAGTTTCGATTACAAGAAAGAAGGATAATATTTACGCTAAAATATAAATTTCGGGTTTTCGGGCCGGCCCTAGTCCAAACGGACTTAAGCCCAAAATACCCAAAGCCCAAATGGGCTTAGCCCGAAAGGCCCAATTTTTTTTGGGCTTATAAAGCTAAGCCCAAGGCCGGTAATTTTTAGGGCTGGGCGGGCTCGGGCTACGGGCTTTGGCCCTAATTGACATGTCTAAGTTGATCTCAAAGATTATGTGCCAACGTCTTCAGCAATGTTTAGCTGGTATTATTTCAGAATCTCAAGCTGCTTTCGTTCCTCGACGAAAAATATCTGATAACATTTTGGTGGCCCTTGAATTAGTGTCAGCTTTGTATTCTAAAATTGATTGCTCTTACCAATATGTAGCAGTCAAAGCTGATATAAGCAAGGCTTATGATCGTGTAGAATGGTCTTTTTTGGAAGCTACAATGACTCAGCTAGGATTTGATTCTCGATGGGTGGCGTTAACAATGGAATGTGTTCGGTCTGTTTCTAATTCAGTTTTAATTGACGGTCTTTCATATGGAAACATTAAGCCTTCACGAGGTCTGCGTCAGGGTGATTCTATGTCTCCATATCTATTTTTTCTATGCGGAAGTGCTTAGTCAAATGCTTGATCGGGCTCAGATTACTAATAAGATGCAAGGTATGAGATTGGCAAGAAGGTGTCCAAGAGTTTTACATGTTTTTTTGCTGATGATTCATTATTCTTCTGTCATGCAATGTTGGAGGATATCAATTGTTTGGCGTCAATATTTGATCAATATGAAAAGATATCAAGACAAAAGGTGAACTATGATAATTCATCGATCATATTTGGTAAACAGATTCAACAAGATGTTCGTTCTCAGATCCATCAAATTTTGAAGATATATACAATTGGGGGAGGTGGAAGATATTTGGGTTTACCAGAACAGTTCAGTCGTAGTAAGGTTTCTGATTTCTAGGGAGTTGTTCAGAGTGTAAAGAATCAAATACAACTATGGTATAATCAATAGTTATCTCCAGCTGGCAAGGATATATTGATAAAATCTGTTCTTCAAGCAAATCCAGTTTATCCTATGAGATGTTCTCTACTTCCAAAAACAGTGTGTGATGAAGTCAACTCTCTCTTATCTGGATTCTGGTGGGGTCAGAATGAAGTCAAAAGGAAAATATCTTGGATATCATGAAATAAAATGTGTCTACTTAAAAAAGAAGGAGGTATGGATTTTTGTGATTTGAGAGCGTTTAATGTGGCTATTCTAGCTAAGCAGGCCTGGAAGATTATGCAGAATCCTGATTCATTGCTTGCAAGAGTATATAAAGGAAGATACTATAACTCGTCGACATGTTTACAGTCAACAAGTTCAACTAGTTCTTCGTATGGATGAAAATCCATTCAAGAGTGTAAAAATCTTTTAAAGAAAAGTTTACTTATGCAAGTAGGGGATGGGTGTAATATACGAGTTTGGGAGGATTGTTGGATTTCGGTTACTCCTCCTAAGAGATTGGTGTCTGATGTTAGGAGTTTTCAAGGCTCCTAAGACAAATGTTGTAGTATAAATGATTGTCGAACCAGTTCTGAGGGATGTGAAAGCACCGAGAATGCAAGTAATCACTTAATCTAAGTGCAACCAATGGTTTTTAAAAGGGTTTTTAAACTATAACTAACTAAAAGGGATAACTAAATGATACTCTCTTAACTATGGGAAAAGAGAACTCATGGATATAGGGATTAGACATCGGGTGATCAAGTTTCGAACTAAGGATGGCAAACGATCAATCAAACTATCAACCTTAAGCTTAGACACAATCCTAAACAAACTCTATGTCTAGATGAATGTTCATTTACTAACACAATCCAAGCATCAAATGTCTTTGGTTGAACGATATGAAAGTAATCATAACTAGCAAGTCCAATGGCTATCTTAGCACCTCTAACAACAAATGTCTTTGGCAAAGTATGCTAAAAGCTAGGAAGAGTTATCTCGGGCATTTCTTCGAACACCTTTCGGGTGAGCAATGCCTAAGAATCAACAACTGAGTGGCCAACTCAGAAGATGCATTAGGTTCACTCTGCTAGCAAGGAAATATGAATGATCTACACTAAAACATCCTAGCTCTAACCTAATCACCCTTAATCTCCCTAACCCATGAATTCAAAGGG
>NC_027756.1:35190368-35190566 GCF_000695525.1 Brassica oleracea var. oleracea
AGAAGCATTAAGTTCGTTTAGTTCAAATAGGGTTGTAGTTGGCTTCATAGAGTAGGTTTCAGCAATCAACAAGTTTCAAGAAGAGTTTTTAAGGCACGAAACATACAAGTCTTTTCGAGAGGTGCATAGCTTTTCAGGTGAAACGTAGTGTTCTTTATAAGGCATTTAAAATCATTGCTCCCAGTGCAAGTGAATGCA
>NC_027756.1:35192796-35193306 GCF_000695525.1 Brassica oleracea var. oleracea
ATGTTGCTCTTGAACATCTTGGTTACAACTCTAGCATCATTGGTGGGGCTTGCAATAGCTTCCACCCATTTGGAGACATAATCGACAGCCACAAGGATGTATTTGTTTCCAAAGGATGATGGAAATGGTCCCATGAAGTCAATACCCCACACATCAAACACTTCAACTTCAAGGATTGGATTCTGAGGCATCTCATTCCTCTTTGTGACACTGTGTAAGGATCCCATCAATCTCCTCATTTGCAACCACTCTTCTGTAAAGCTGATCCTTGCAGAGAATGTAGAGATATGGTTCATCCCAGTAGTATCTCTTCACATCCTTGTAGAACTTCTTCTTGGCATAGCCCACAAGATTCAAAGGTTCTCTTCCTGTGGCTAGGTAGTTCACCAAATCAGCGTACCAAGGTTCCTTCTCTTCTGTTGCTTTGACTTCTTCCAGTCTCACAAACTGCTATCACTGCTTTAATAGCCATGATCTGCTCCTCAGGAAGTCCTTCGTCAATAGGAATAC
>NC_027756.1:35193406-35200865 GCF_000695525.1 Brassica oleracea var. oleracea
CAACCTAAACATGGCTAAATCCTAATCTATATGATCAAAATGCACGTAGGTGAATGGATAAAACATTAGAAATATGCAAGATATCAGTGTCTCCGTGTACTTATCCAAACATGAAGATGTCAGAGTTCATTGATAGTGCTAATGCAACTTGGAAAGAGGATAAGTTGAATGCGTTCCTGCTACCTGAAGAGGTTGAGCTGATAAAAGCTATCAGGTTATCAAAACATAATCAATGTGATTAGTATATTTGGCCTTACACTACAGATTTGGAATATACAGTTAAATCAGGATACTGGACAGCTACTCATGACTTTATAGAAGAAGAAATTATAGCTCCAGATGGATCCTTAGTACTAAAGCACAGATTTGGAATTAGAAATCCTTCCTAAGATTCAACATTTCCTATTGAAAGCTATTTATGGTGCCATGCCTACATATGTGCAACTTTGCTTAAGAGGAATCAATACTGATCCTACTTGTCAGAGATGTTGTGTGGAAGAGGAGACTATTAATCATGTTCTCTTTATTTGCCCTCATGCGCAAGCCACTTGGAGATGTTCAGATTTACCATTCTTGAATTTTCAATCTCAGGACCTAGAAGAAAATATATCATCTCTATTTGCTCTTATGAATAGTACAAACATTCCAACTATCTCTTGGGTGTTATGGTATATTTGGAAATCTATGAATGAACTTCTGTTTGCTAAAAGAAATGTTCATCTAATGAAGGATATCTTTATAGCAGTTGAAACCAATGATGAGTGGATCTCATTTTATGTCAGTACTAAATCAAAATTGGGAAATGCCATAAAGCGTTCTACTTGGGAAACTCCTTCCCTGGGATGGTTTAAGTGTAATTTTGATTGTAGTTTCAGAAAAGAAATTGGTATTGCTGGTGTTGGATGGATTGTTAGAAATGAGAATAGATTGTTTATGTGTGCTGGTATGGTTAGGATTCATAATGTATTATCTGCATTACAAGGAGAAGCTTTGGGTTTTTCTCCTTTGGGTTTTCTATTTGCAATGCAACAAGTCTGGAGGAGATAGTCTTGAACTCGATCGCATAGTCAATCGTGTGGTACTTCAACATGTTCAACTTGGAAATATGCTCCATGATATATGGCATTGGATGTCTTTATTATCGGAGTGTTCTTTAAGTCCGCTCAACCGAGAAAGAAACCGAGAAAAAAATAAGCAGCTGATGTATTATCAAAACAAATAGTAGATGATCCTCAAGATGTAATTAGTTTTTCAATTTCTCCTATATGATTGCTTGATTACTTGTATTGGCCGTGTACAATTTAAATATCAATGAAATGTTGTTCTAAGAAAAATATATATATTTTTCTCACTTCTCAGATTAATTAGTCACCACCATAATAGTACAATGTTTGATTAACGCTTCAATAACTGAATTGCAGCAGGGAAATAAGAAAGAATCAAACTTCTTGTTTCACACTGGTGTTTTACTTTTGCCCAAATTCTTGAATGGTTCTTGTGGCGAGAGAAAGAACGTCTACAAACGCAGAGAACGATGCTCGGAGAAACCTCGCCTCTAATGCCTCAAAGTGCCTGTACAGTTATCCGGTGAAGAAAAATAATTAAAAACTAGTAAAGAAGTATGATGATGAAAGGACTCTGAGAAACTCACACAGAAAGCTTGTTGTCTGATACCGACATAACTCTTCTCACTTTATCAGGCTGCAACTGCAAAATATTGGTTGCAACACAAAAACAATTCAGTGAAATGAAAAAAAACATATAACGTGTGTAGGGAAATCGAACTTCTTATTCTTATATTGGTAGAAAAATGTCAAACCTCTTTATCAACGTCTAACGTTGTGTATACAATCAAAGCATGTTCTTCTGATTCGAAATTCACATCCAATTTACTGCAAATTTGGGGGAAAACAAACTCTGTCACATACAATCCCTAGCTTCAGTCAATCTCTTATTGAATAAAAATCCAAATTTGTTCGTGTCATTACAATGTAAACGTAGATATTATGGTGCAATCCTAAACCAATCTCTAAGAAGGAAGTTTAGAAAGCTAGAATTAACCTAATTGAGCGGAGACAAGGTCGTATTGCCGTCTATGAGTAAAGATGGGAACTTTGAAGTTTAGATCAAAGAAACTCCTTTCAGTTGTGGCAAACCAAAGATTTCAATAATCGAATCAGTATGTTCTAACATCAGATACAGAGCAACCCACAAAGCTAAGAACCCAAATCAGAGAAGATGATTCATAAGATTTAAGTAAGAGAAGTTACCAGCTAAAATCCCAACCTTGGTTAGAAGGAGCACTTGCAGTTGCAGGGACAGTCGCAGCCATTCGTTTTTTTTTTTTTTTTTTTTTTTTTTTTTTTTTTTTTTTTTTTTTTTTTTTTTTTTTTTTTTTTTTTTTTTTTTTTTTTTTTTTTTTTTTTTTTTTTTTTTTTTTTTTTTTTTTTTTTTTTTTTTTTTTTTTTTTTTTTTTTTTTTTTTTTTTTTTTTTTTTTTTTTTTTTTTTTTTGCAGCTTTCTTCCTTTCGTCGCCAATAGAGGTTTTAGCCAAGAAAAAATTGAAAGCTTTGTTTCGACAAAAAATAACAGAGAAGCTGAGGGTTCGAGTGGGCTACAAAAAAAAGGTTTAATGGGCTTTCGGCCCAAAAATTCTCACTGCAATATAACTTGGCCGAAATACCCTTTACCCGTAAACAATGGTGTCATGAAGAGTATATGCCATGGGAATATTTTTGCATGAAGGAATATTACCAGAATCTCGTCTACGGTCTTACTCATTTTTGCTATCTCTTCGTTCTCTCTCCATCTCTCTCAAAGCTTTTTCTATTGTTATGAAGATTAAAATAGTTCAGCTAGACATCATCGTTCACGATCACGAGAGATAATGCTTTCCAGCTTTGGTTTCAGACAAAAGCAGTATACCACCAGGCATGTTCTCTTCTCACCTCTTTGTTTTGTTTCTTTTGTACATATTTCATAACTAGCTCGTCTTTGTTCGTAATCTCATAACAAAAAAATTGTTCAAGTACTAGAAGCTTAGCTTCATATACTCAACATATTGTTTTCATGAAACCTAGAATATTTTAGTATTAAATTGTTTTCCAGTTAGTGGTTAATCTTATCCTCGTATCAAAAGATCTTGGCGTTTAATCCTCTTTATACAGAGATATAAAACCATAGTCTGCAGAAACTTAATCAGAAACTTGTATGTTATATAGGAGGGGAGGTACACAGACAACATTTAAAGTCTCAGTTGAGGTTAAGTCTTGTCTTTACAATAGTACATTTCGATCCGAGGTAAATAGAATATAACAAAATGTTTCTCTCTCTACACAAGTACATATCAACAGTTTGTATTAATCTCTCTTCCTTGTAATAGCAGCATCTCCTTCTCTAGCGTCTGTACGTTTCACCAGCTTGATCACTGAAGCACTGCATAGTTGGTCTGTACCAAAACTCTGTCAAAAGCTGAAAGAGAAGGCAGATTACAATGAGTGTAGTTGCTAAAGTTCTATCTTGGCATTGTTAAGCAGTCAGGAGCTTACCCGTGTATGAATTGAAGTGTGAGAGGTTTGTTGGTTATGTAAGAGAAGGACCAACTTTGATGGGTTTCACCACCCTCAAAGCTCTTCTTGCATACTCATAAACCAACACCAGAAACCCGAAGAGGAAAAGTAGACAGCGATGAAACTTTTCCACTATGAAATGTGAAGGAGAAGCGGCACTCTTGCCTTCTGATGAGCTTCTAATAAGTGATATTCTCCTCTGGAAATAACCTGAAAGAGAACAAAAGAGAGCAAGCAAATACTGATGTCAGTCTCAGAACAACATTCAAAGAAGAAGACCTATGGTCTTAAACAATGGATGAATTGTGTATTTCTATACCGGGATCTTCCATGGTGAGGTTAGTCCAATCAGTTGCTGTTTTCTTCACTCCTGACGCTTTGATTAACTCAAGAAGAGATTTATTAACCTGTAAATTGATCAGTGAGGTATGTTAATCATTTCTCACAGGTTTTGGGGGGATAGAGATACGGCTAAGAGCAAGAAATTTTTTTTTCTCTCTCTACCACCATATTATAGCACAAGAGCCTGGTAAGTCTTTATACTTATTATAGCTGACAAGTTAGGTATCATTATGATTGCTTGCAATGGTTGATCAGTTACTACAGCAGTCGAGAGTTCTTCCTAATATGCTCACTTAGACTTTCTCCATATAATATGATTAAATCAGTTTATCAAATTCATAGTCAACTCACTCTTATTTTCAGATTAGTATGATTCTATTTCAGTCTTTTATATCTTTTCTGTTAAGTTGTGGTATGATAAGCATAAACATTAACTGCAGATTAAAGGAGATAAGGGACAACAAAGACGCATTAGCGACCGAGTCTTTGCAATACATCAGAGATGCAAGAGAGACAGAGACGTTAAAACACTAGTAAATAGGACAGAACAGTACCTCCTCTGTTCTCTCGTGGCTTACAAGATGGCCTCCATGAAGATCAACCATTCTAGCGACAGGGTATAGCCTCTGTGCCAGTCTTCTCGCGTGACATATCTGAGCAATGACATCATGTCTGCATATAAACCCACCACACACGCTCAATTTAATTGTTCGTATAGGTAGAAGATTCTTTCTTTAATTCTAATTTCATCTGTGTCCACATACCTTCCATGAATGACTGAGACAAGAAATCCAGCAGAGCGGATCCGTTCAGTCTCTGGTGTTGTGATCTTGTGTAACCAACAAGCGTTAAGTTGGCCGTCAAGCCCGTCCTTTGACTGCATTCCAGTTTCTGATATTCCTTTTACATATTGCTGCAAATTTGCATCTCTTCAAACATTAGTTCCCTTAGATCACAACATCATTAGTCAAATGAATGATTTATATGTCTGCATTATCAAACCAGTGTGCTCACCTCATATAGGACATCCCTCCTTGTGTTGGTGCCTATGCGTTCTTTTAGGTAATCCTGCATATATATATATATATATATATATATATATATATATATAAACAGCATAAGAACTTAACCTCCTCACAATTTTCCTCTAGAGAGTAGTACATCACAGAGAGTTTTATAGCCAAATCATTCTGCTAGCATCTCCAAGACAAATAATAATATGATTCAATTTCTCAATCTATGCATCGCTCATAACAACCACAACAGAGAAAAAAACAGCATCGGACTTTGCATAGAAAGAAAATTGCAGTAAAACATTTTCCAAACTCCAATCATCAGATTAATTTACAACCGCTCTATGTCAAAAAAAACTTTGTTCTTATAAAATTTTCAGCACATCAAAAGAAGATCTCTCCACCTGTGAATAATGTGTATCCAAATCAACTTTAGCTCTTTGTTGAGGGGTCTTTGCCATCCAGAAACGTATCGCAATGGAAAGAGTTAGCCGGTCAAGCTGAACACAGAGAAACAAAAAAGGCTAAAATCAGATTTGTATCCAAATGAAACAGTATCTGTCTGTCACAGAAACCAATTACAAAAGAACAACTACTTATCTTTACACAAAGAAATCAACAACACGTATGAACAAAAGTCATTGCTATCAAAGAAGAAGATTGAAGAAATAGAGCCGTGTGTTTCATCCAAGTATTACCTTGGGGAAGCACTCGAAACCTCCACCTGTAACGTTAAGCAACGCAAGAGAAAGAACCCGTTCAGGAACCATTGCAGCTAACTTGCAAGCTACCATAGCTCCTGTTGAATCCACAAACACAACAATAAGAAGGAAGACATAAAACGTATCAGTCAAAACGTCACTTGAATGATCAAAGGAGTTACCCATAGAGTGGCCAATTACGTGAGCCTTCTCCCATCCCAAATGATCCAACAAACTAATCGAATCCTTGGCCATTATAGTTGTTCTGCAAAGCACAAATCAAAGCAAACAAAACCAACTTCACAACTGATGGATGAATCGAAGAAGTAAAGGAACATAAAGCACAAAGCATAGGTTATTCACTATTGAGAGTCCTCACGTGTAGTCAGATTTGTGGGTGGGCACGGAGCTTCGACCCATACCACGATTGTCGAAGGCGCAGACCTCCATGCCTTGGCCGCTTCCTGAATCATCATCGGAAACGATTCCGTCGTCGTCGTTGGGTTGATCCGTTCCCGTCAAGCCCTTGATTTGAGGTCCCCACGATTCATGGGTTCCGGCTAAACCTGCACAAAAAGAGGAAACCTTTGGGAATTTCATCGGAAACCCAATTGAAATCACGCTCGGAGATCGAGAGAGAGAGAGACCTATGATGAGAAGAGCTTTGGAAGGACCATGACCGTAGGTTCTGTAGAATATCTTGACGCCGGCATTGTTAAGCGTCGTTTCTGCGTCTACGTGTTCTTTCACAACCTCGCAATACGGCATCGTTTAACGATTATCTTCCTCTTGGAAAATTGGGTGGGATTCGGCGGATTCAGCAACCGGAATAAGAAAATGAAGAACAGATATGACTTTTTCTTTTTCTCTCTATAAATGGACGGCGATTGGTTTGGTGGTTTGGTTCGGTTTAGTTGCGGGTGGAGGAAACGACTGCCACGTGGGACTGGTCGGGATGATGGCTTGGTAATATCTGAAAAAGTCAACGGTCAAATTTGACATAAAACAGTTGAGACTATTCAAAAATATTGGATTTGGTATTAATAAGTAACTGTTTAAGAAATAATTACAAAAGTATTGTCCTCTTCTCCCCAAGTGGTCCTTACATCATCACCACTATAGATGTTCATTTGTAATTTTATTTTGTTGCTCATAGTCGGTTGATACACCGACTTTGTTTCACTAGAAATACATATACTCTCCTTTTGTTACAAATATATATACTCCTCTCTCTTGAGTCAACATCACTCTCAAATCATCTCTCTTTCTCACGTGATTCCACCCAAAACACAAAAGAATATAATATAGTAATTATTAATACATATATATATAAGTCTCACCTCTTATTATACAACACGTTATCAGCACGAACTCTCATATACCAGTGAAGTCTATTAATCCGGAAGCTCTGACCAACCGAAACTTATCAATCCGAAAGTTCTTAAACCAGCCGAGGTAATGTTTAAATTTATGTATTTTCATATACTTAATTTATTTAAATTTTATTATTGTTCTGGAGTGAGAGGCTAGGCCTTCTCTGTTTATTTTTCGGGATGATAGGCGCTGCCTTTCCCGACTGATCGTTATGGTAGGCTATGCCTTCACGATCAGAGAAACACGTGGTAGGCTTTGCCTCCGTGAATAAAAGAAAATGTCAAAAATGGTAGACTAAGTCTCCTCGGACCTTGAAAAAAAAAAAGATCAAAATGGTAGACTTTGTCTCCTCTGATCTTGAAAACAAAAAGTAAAAGTCAAAATGGTAGACCATGTCTCCTCGGACTTTGAAAAATAATGATCAATATGGTAGTCTATGACTCCTCGGATCACGTGGGAGG
>NC_027756.1:35200901-35203283 GCF_000695525.1 Brassica oleracea var. oleracea
TTAATTTTTGCATTTAAATTATGCATTTAAATTCCCGTCTTTACTATATTTATATATTATTCTATGAATACAGTTATCATGTCGAATTTGACAAAGCTCGAAATTAATGCCCTGGATATTACGGGAAATAATTATATGACCTGGGCAGTGGGTGCAAAGATGCACCTGAGAGAAAACAGGCTTTTGGAAATCATCGATAGTTCAAAAACAGTGTCGGATGAGAAAAAAGCAAAACCCATGATATTTCTACGACACCACATCCATGATAGTTTAAAGGATGAATATATTACGAAAGAGGATCCTTGTGACCTCTGGAAATCTTTAAAAGAGAGGTTCGATCACCAGAAATATGTGATCTTACCTTAAGCTAAACACGGGTGGATCCATCTCCGGTTCCAGGATTACAAAAGTGTTAGTCAGTTTAATTCTGTGATGTTCGGAATTACTTCGAGGATGATGTTATGTGGAGAGAAAATAAGTGATTATGATATGATTGAGAAAACTCTCTCCACATTCCATCCTGAAAATGTAATCCTACAGCAACAATACCGAGTGAATGGATATACCAGTTATTCGGAGTTGATGCAAGTCTTACTTGTAGCGGAGCAGAATAATCAACTCGTGACTTTAAACCACCAAGCTCGTCCCACTGGATCTGCTCCATTCCCGGAAGCGAATGTTGCATCATCCAGTTATGATAATTGGAGAGGACGACGTCGTGGACGTGGTTGAAACCGTTATCATGGTCGTGGAAGAGGACGAGGAAGAAGATTTCGTCCCTATGATGAAAGAAATAATAAAGGCTTCCACGAAAATGAAAAGAATGAAAAAGACCGGGATGATAAAAGGCAAACGGGAAAGGTTTGCTACAGATGCGGCATGAAAGGTCATTGGGTACGTAACTGTCATACGCCAAAACATTTAGTCGATCTGTATAGAGAATCCCAAAAGGAAAAAGAGAAAGGAAGAGGTGAAACTAACTTCATCTATGATAAACCCGGGCCATCCTTTCATGGGTTAAATGATGATACTCATCTCGACGTATCAGACTTTCTGGTTGAGCCAAAGAGTATCGATGAGTGATAGAATCGATGTGATATAAGTTTACTGTATTATATCATCTATATCTTTTGTTGTAAGATATATGTTATGTTTGTTATGTTTCATGTTTAATAATATATGTTTATGAATATTTTAAATTCAGAAAGAATGCCAAACTTTGAGACTATGGATGGAGATTTGTGTTTGGCAGATAGTGCGTCAACACACACGATAATTAAAGATAAGAAATATTTCTCCAGTCTCAAAATAAGAGATTACGCTGGAAGCGTAAGTACAATATCTGGTAATGCAAAGATTACTATGGGCTCTGGAAGAGTGAAATTTTCAATGCCAGGGGGAACGATATTTGAAATAAGTGATGCATTGTATTCCCCCGAGTCTCATAGAAACTTGTTAAGTTTTAAGGATATCCGAAGAAATGGATATCATATTGAGACTATGAGTAAATATGGCATTGAATTTCTTCGCGATAAGTCCGAGAGGAAACATATATTGGAAGAGTTAAGAATGTTATCCTCTGGACTATATTGTAAGAAAATAACCATGACTTAGTCCTATGTCGTGTTAAACATGAAGTTTACTGATATTTTTAAAATATGGCATGAGAGGCTAGGAAATCCTGGTTCAGTCATGATGAGAAAGATAGTGCAAAATTCGAATGTCCATCCGTTGAAAAACGGATTTTTTTTGCAAACAGGCGAGTTTACATGTAATGCATGTTGTCAAGGAAAACTTATAACTCGGCCATCACCAGCACAAGTAGGCAATGAATCACCAATGTTTTTGGAAAGAATACATGGTGATATATGTCGGCTGATCCACCCACCGTGCGGGCCGCCATTACAATTGGCATCTGGGCAAGAGCCAGATGTATCCCATCTCTGTATCTTTGGGTGTGCGGTCTATGTTCCGATAGCACCGCCACATAGAACAAAAATGGGCCCACAAAGGAGATTGAGAATATATGTGGGTTATACGTCACAAGTATAATAACATATCTGGAACCAGTAACTGGTGATATGTTTACGGCAAGGTTTTCCGATTGCCATTTTAATGAGGATGAATTTCCAGCGTTAGGGGAGGAATTAGAGAAATTCCTAAAGAGATTACTTGGTGTACACCGTCGTTGTTACACCTTGATCCCCCTACAAATCAAAGAGAGCTGGAAGTTCAGAAAATTGTGCATTTGCATAATTTGGCAAACCAGTTACCAGATGCGTTCACATATACAAGAAGGTTGACGAAATCATGTATACCCGCTGAAAATGTTCCATCCAGAGTTGATGTTCCTAAAGAACAAACTGATGGAAATAAAATGAA
>NC_027756.1:35203338-35227456 GCF_000695525.1 Brassica oleracea var. oleracea
GATAAAAATCCCCGAAAGAAAAAGAAATTGGATGAGCAAAATAGTAAAGTTCCAGAAAAACCTGATATTAAAAGATGTCTGAAAGAAGACATAAATGAAAAGGTTCCAGAAGAACCTGTTAATGAAAATTGTCTGAAAGAAGGCATAGATAAAGATGATCCAGATGACGAGAAGGGAAAAGAAAAGTATGAGATTTCCATCAACTACGCCCGAGATGAAAAGTTATGGATCAGAAATAAGATAAAAGATGTTGATGGAATGTTTTCCTTCTCTGTGTCCAAAGAGAATGATCATGAAAATGATGATCCCGATCCAAGGTCCATTTTAGAATGTAAAAAAAGACATGATTGGGAGGAGTGGAGGAAGGTCATTCAAATTGAATTACTCTCCCTAAATAAAAGGAATGTCTTTGTACCTATAATCATAACGCCTGAGAATATAAATCATGTTGGGTATAAGTGGGTATTCGTGAGAAAAGTAAATGAAAAGAATGAAGTAACACGATATAAATCCCGATTAGTTGCCCAAGGTTTTCTCAGAGACTGGGAATTGATTTTGAGGAAACGTATTTGCCGGTAATGGATGCAATTACGTTTAGATTTTTCATGAGCCTAACGGCGTCTAAAAATCTTGAAATGCATCTGATGGACGTTGTGACTGCATATTTGTATGGATCGTTGGATAACGATATATATATGAAACTCCCTGAGGGATTGAAAATGTCAGGGGCATTGAAAGAAAAATCCAGGGGTATTTGTTCGGTCAAGTTACAGCGATCACTTTACGGATTAAAGCAATCCGGTCGCATGTGGTACAATCGCTTAAGTGAATATCTTTTGAGTAAAGGATATGTGAATAATGCGATATGTCCTTGCGTTTTTATAAAGAAATCGTCATCTAGCTTTGTGATCATTGCTGTATATGTAGATGACCTGAACATAATTGGAACTCAAAAGGAGGTTGATGATGCTCGAACTCATATGAAAGAGGAGTTCGAAATGAAAGATCTCGGGAAGACAAAGTTTTGTCTTGGGCTCCAGATAGAGGGTCTCCGAGGAGGAATATTTGTGCAGCAATCAAACTATACGAAAAGGTTATTGAAACGCTTTTATTTGGATAAAGCGACTCCTTTGAGTACTCCAATGGTTGGTAGAACTCTCGATGTTGAGAGAGACCCTTTTAGGCCCTGTGAAGATAGCGAAAAGATATTAGGTCCTGAAGTACCTTATATGAGTGCTATCGGTGGGCTTTTGTATCTTGCAAATTATACTAGGCCTGATATTGCTTTTGCTACTAATCTACTAGCAAGATATAGCTCTGCTCCTACTCACAGGCATTGGGATGGAATAAAGCATGTATTCTGTTACCTCCAAGGTATAGTTGATTCAGGGTTGATATATTTTAGAAAACCCGAGTTTGATATGGTTGGTTTTGCAGATGCAGGATACTTATCAGTTCCTCATAAGGCTCGATCGCAAACCGGCTATGTTTTTACGATTGGTGGAACCGCGGTCTCTTGGCGGTCCCAAAAACAAACTCTGGTTGCAACATCTTCGAATCATGCATAAACTATTGCGCTTCACGAAGCATGTCGAGAATGTGTGTGGCTTCGGTCAATGAGTCACCACATACAAAAATCAAGTGGAATAGTCAACGAGAAAGAGCCGACGAAAATATTTGAAGACAATTCAGCGTGTGTCGCTCAACTTAAAGAAGGCTACATTAAGAGTGACAAAACAAAGCACATCCCTCCAAGATTTTTCTCGTACATAAGGGAGCTCGAGAAAAATAAAGAAGTGGACATCGAATATGTACGGTCATGCGACAATCCAGCTGATTTGTTTACAAAAGCTTTTCCGACTACAACATTCCGAAAACAGTGTACTCTTTTTCGAATATGTACGGTATCGGAATGCGGCATTTACGTGACATGTGACAAGAAAGTTCTGTCTACTATTATCAGGGGGAGATTACGACAGTGTACTCTTTTTCCCTTGTCATGGTTTTTGTCCCAATGGGTTTTTCCATGACTATGTTTTTAACGAGGCACTACGTAATACAAGTTTGGATAATCAAGGGGGAATGTTAAATAAATAATTATAAAAAGATGATTATCCAAAAGGACACTTGTCCTCTTCTCCCCAAGTGGTCCTTGCATCATCACCACTACAGATGTCCATTTGTAATTTTGTCTTGTTGCTCATAGTCGGTTGATACACCGACTTTGTTTCACTCTAAATAGATGTACTCTCCATTTGTAACAAATGTATATCTGAGTACAAAAGTTATTCCCTCTCTCTTGAGTCAACATCACTCTCAACTCATCTCTCTCTTTCTCACGTGATTCCACCCAAAACACAAAAGAATATAATATTGTAATTATTAATACATATATATAAAAGTCTCACATCTTATTATACAACATGAACTTCTTTCTTTCTAACATTTTGAAAGGTTTAGGAATTATTTTGTCAACATAGTCTCATATGGATTAGGTGCATATAAAAGATTTGAATATGCTTATTTATTCTCAAGTGATTTAACCCGAACTGGTTAATATTGTTCAAAGTGTCCATAAATTATTACTGTATATAGAATTATCTCAAATCATTAATCTTGTAGCAAACCATAAGTAAATTTATATGTATATGACTGAAACAAAATGAAGAACATAAATGACTTTTTCTTTTCTCTCTATAAAGGGAGAGAGAGATTGGACGGCGCGATTGGTTTGGTGGTTTGGTTCGGTTTGGTTGAGGGTGGAGGAAAAGACTGCCACGTGGGACTGGTCGGTTGGATGGCGGGTAATACTAATATCTAAAAAAGTCAACGGTCAAATCTGACATGGAACACTTGAGATTTATTCAGAAACATCGTTTTTGGCATTAATAAGGAACTTCTTTCTAACTTTTTGAAAAGTTGCGCTAGGAATTATTTTGTCGACATAGTCCCATATGGATTAGGTGCATATAAATAATTTGAATATGCTTATTTATTCTCAAGTGATTTAACTCGAACTGGTTAATTTTGTTTTTTGACACTGTTTTATTAAAACTGATTTGGAACATATTACATCGAAGAATATGACAAATAATGAGAAACTAATGGTCTTTCCACACCGGAAAATATAAAAGATAAACATGATTGATGACATATTAGCAATACCAAACTAGTCTTGTTTTGAAAGCAAGGTGAATTAGATGTTTCCGTTCTAACAAATAGCAGACATACTTCTAATACCTTCAACAAATGACGACAATAATTCTCATAGTTTAGATATGTCTTCTTCTTCTTCTTCAGTTTCTTTGATCAATTTTGTCCCGAGTTAGCTTCAGTTAAGATACCGTTGAACAAGCTTGAACTACAAAGTACAAATCATGTAGATAGTCGGGATTGACGATTCACGTCCCCAAACCAACACGACGAAAACACAAACCTCACAAAATGGACAATAAAACCATAATCAGATCCAAAACGAAGCAAGATCCGTTTCTGGAAAAAGGTACCACCTCAATATCAAGAGAAATTGATATCTCTCACCACAAAAGCACCGCAAAAAGATGCAGAAATAAGAGAAACATAGGTATCCAACCATAAATTATTGTTAGAAGTGTCCATAAATTATTATTGTATATAGGATTATCACAAATCAATGTTGTAGCAAACAGTGAGCAGAAAACCATAAGTAAGTAGCAGCCATCTTTTGACAAAACTAGATCTGAGGCCGGTCGGTGTTTTTTCTAGCACCGGTACCGGTCTTAGTCACAGATATAATCTTCTTGGTGGTGAGAGGTCCAACGGAGCGGATGCCTGTAGGAACACTGAGAACTTTGTTTTGGTGTCTCTTCTCTAAGTTCTATTGCCATGGTTGGATACATATGTTTCTATTAATTTTACATCTTTTTGCGGTGCTTTTAAGGTGGGAGATATTATTTTCTCTCGATATTAAGGTGAACCCTTCTTCGAGAAACGATTCTTGCTTCGTTTTGGATCTGCTTATGGTGGGATCTGCTTATGGTTCTATTGTCCCTTTTGTGTGGTATATGTTTTTTTCGTGTTGGTTTTGGGACGTGAATCGTCAATCCCGACTATATACCTGATTTGTACTTTGTGACGATAGCTTAACTTAAGTTAACTCTAGACAAAATTGATCAAGGTAACTGAAGAATGAGATGTATCTAAACTATGAGCAATTATTGTCGTGATTTCGTTGAAAGTATTAGAAGTCCATCTGCTATTTCTGGAACGAGAACACCTAATTCACCTTACTTTCGAAACAAGAGTAGTTTGGTATTGCTAATGTGTCATCAACCATGTTTTTATTTTCTGTTGTGGAAAGTCCATTAGTTTCTCATTATTTGTCATATTCTTCTATGATGTTAAATGTTCCAAATCAGTTTCAATAAAACAATGTTAAAAAAAAGAAAACCATAAGTAAGTTATATGTATATAACCGAAACAAAAGATGTTCAATCAAAATTCAAGCCATTGAACTACTTTCAGGTCTAGAAATGGCTTACAATACACCTATAATACACTTCTATCTCATCTATAATTGAGCACCATGTTTTAACTTGAACATAGGTTCTAGGTTATAATCTGTATATTAATATGTTAGAAACGGTAATTTATGTGCTTACCAACACATGTATTAAACAGAGTGATCAAAACGATGCAGTTTTGGCAATACGATGCAGTTTTGGCAATGGACCAGAAAGGGAAAGCGGCCAAGAGGAACCGAACTCCAAACAAGAAGAGAGCCCACTCGATTGTGTTTCATCCGCACAACGGTCATATTCAAAAGCTGAGGTCAAAGACAAAAGCAAAGGACTGATAAAGCAAGGATGGAGAGGTGTTAATGGAGTGAAGCTGTACAACAAGCTCTCAGCCCTTGATTCATTGAAGAACTAGGATCTCTCCATCTGTCTAGAACACTAGGTTTCGATTGTGTTCTATAAATTTCATCTCTTTGTGATTGTTGAAACCTAAGAATGAGTGTTATGAATTTTCAGTAAAACAAAGCTTCATCTTCTTCATTTCACCTTTACTCAAAACTCTTTAACATGGTATGAAATGAATTCATTTAAAAGTCATTGCAAATTGATGTAGTGTTGGCAACCAACTTGGTGTATAGCTGAATCAGTAAATAATTTGATATAATATTATAACATAATAATTTAGTAATCAGAGGTTATTCTATTTTGACTACTTTCTTTTTGGTAGTTAAGACTTCAGTATGTTCGGTCCCCCGGCCATATGTATATATGCCTTGGTATTGTTAGAGGTTAATAATGGAATTTTATCTTAGCACTCCACGACTTATTCATCCTTCCTACTTCCCTCACTACTTCACTATTTACGTACACTATGTATCGAGTTAGAGATCCACATGTTTAGTGGACTGCGAGTTTGAGATATATGCGACCACCAATTAACATTCTTAAGTTAATCTTTAAAATACCTTGTTTGGGTCGCCATAGCAGCTCAGCATGTTGGATATACTCATTCTTCTTATATCGGTCTTTATTTCAGGTTGTGGAGCATGGTTTTGGTCATTGAGAAACAAGCTGTCACTCCCACACGTATGAGAAGAAAATGTGTGAGATGTAACATATTTTATACACTTTCTTATAAAAAAATTTCTCTGGTAAACTCGAAATGTTAAAAAAAAGAGGAGATCTGCTGAGTGTTGATCTGATTTTCGTAAATGGAAAGGTTTGTATGTTAAGAGTTTTTTCGGTTAAACACTTTTGCACCTGTGAAAAAACACATGCTTACTGGTTGCGGTCTTTTTTTCCAAAGTCAAACATGATTCAGGGGTCTATTGATATCTATCGTTTATTCAGTTTAGTTTCAGATATAAACACAAAAGAAAAACCATAACACCACTAACCAATGCTTTAATATAGAGTAAATTGCAGTTGCTTACTGTTACTATAGTTTTAAAGATTGTAAAAAAACAAAAGACACATCTTAGATATTTAATACTTGCTGCGCAAACTCAATACCCAATTAACATGAAGAAAACTAAAAAAAATCATAAATTGGGAATTGAAAAGAAATTATTGTCATAAAATCCTTGATCTTCAAATGATTAAACTTCAGTTTGGTATTGTTGGTATCCATTACCAAGTGTTCTTGGCCTAGTGGTAAAGGGGCTTCAGCTGGAGCTTCCGCCCTGGGTTCGATTCCCCTTGGCCACTCATAGACGCCTTAAGTGGCAAGAAAACCCGAATTATGGACATCTTGGTGATTAGTCCTTGGGCCTAGAAAACCTTTGGGATCGTACCAAGGTTATCACAAAAAAAAAAATTGTTGGTATCCATTACTAAATAGGTTATCACACAATCACTCTAAGTATGTAATCAAAGAAACCAGTATGTCTGTCAATGGAATGTATATTATCTTTCACTCCCACCAATGCATTGAGAACCGATGATTCTATGACTCAATAATTTACTGCAAACAAAACCAAAACATTTGACCACAGACTCACTCTGTATCTTCCCATGGCATTGTAGTACAATTCTTGATGGCTTTGAGGATAGGACAATAATAATTTGAGAAAATTCCATAGAAATACCCCGATTAAGTTTTCTTAAGTCTTTAACATCCGTTTTTTTGTTACAAAGTTTAATATCTCAATTAATTATTTTGTTCATTTGAACACTAAAATTATGCTCATTTGAATACTCAAACTATATTTATTTTAATCAATAAACATTGATAAGTTTCAAAATAAATTAAAAACCTCTCAAATTCAAAAATAAATATTAAACTTTTCTAATTTTATTTGAAGTTCTAGGAATAAAATAAATTAAATTGTGGATAAAGTTAAATCTTTTAATTTTAATTTTATTTTTTACTATCAATTTAATTTTATTTTCTTAAACTTAATAATAATTTATTTAATTTTTCATTCAAAATTACGTTTTACGTTTTTCTATAATTTAAAATTTAATTCAAAATTTATTTATTTTATTTATAAAATTTAAAACTAAATTATTATATTTAAATATTTTTTTTTGAATTTGAGAAATTTTTTTAAAAAATATTTGAAACTTATCAATATTTTTTATTAAAATAAACATAGTTTGAATATAATGACCATGTTTAAAAAAAAATATTGTATTCCAATGAAAAATTAGTTAGTGTGTTAAATTGGGCAGCAAAAGAATGTCATGTATTAAAAAGTTTAACAAAATTTAGTTGAAGATTTTTTATAGAATTTTCCCAAAATAATTGATGAATATTTTTCCTTATATGCCATGAAAGAATTAGTGTTACATTTATAGAATTGATTTAAATTATATCGTAACAACTAAATCATATATCAAATTATTTTATTAAAATAAGTTAAATAATTAGTATATTAAAACTAACATAAAACATGTAAAACGTAAACAAATTATTTTTAAAACTAAATAAATAAATAAAAATTCTGTGCGAATCACAAGACAAACTACAATTACATCAATACTTAAGCCAACATACATATCATTTTGATCAATATCCACAAAAGCGTCTCACATTAAAACTGAGCGATTCAACTCCATTTTTCTTCATTGAATAATACCATTTTATTTCAAAGGAACAACTATACAAAGTAGCATGGTACGATGCTAAACATCTACCAATCCAACTAATCATCAACCTAAGATCGAGTTCAATCAAGGGCAACACCAGGAGATAAACCCACATACCCTTACACAAAAAGATCAGACAGCCAAAAAAGGGATCCGTGGTTGAGCAAAATCCGACAATATATCACGCTTTGCACAATGCAAAAAACTCCAAAAATTCAATGACAACTAGCCTTCTCCAATTTCCACTCCAGAATATACTGAAGAAAGGGCCTAATGGAAGAAGAAATACATTTATAGGATGGCCAAGCTTAAGTTCTTGTAAGTGCTCCTACCAATTCTTTTGAGTCCACGTCGATTCAACTTCATATAACTAAGTTTAATCTCCATCAAAAATCTTACTGCCTACAAATTAGTAGCCACAGTAAAATAATATATGGTGCTTTTCCACACCGTATTACCTCGCCAAGGCTTCCATATGGAACTGGAATTGGAATCAGAAAATTTTGGAAGCTTATGGAAATTTGCTTCCAAAATGCTTCAAAATATCTTGTTTAAAAACATGTTGGAAACTTACGATTCCATTTTGAATCATAATTCCATTTAAAAAAACACATTGTCATAAATAAATAAATATAAAATCATGTTTTTATCTTTTTTGTATAAAATTTAAAATTTAATAAAATTAAAATATAGAGAACAGAAATATGAAAATGTAAAACTAAAACTATAAATTATCTTTATGCCCTTAATTTTTATTAGAGATATAACATATATATTTAAAATATATTGTGTCAATTATTTATGAAATATTTAAAATAATTAATTTTTAATAATTTTTATAAACTTAATTTATTTATATTTTCACAGTTATAATCTGAAATCATTTAAAATTATAATAAATGAATAATTTTTTCTTTCAATTTGAATCATATTTTTTTTAGCCATAAATTTTATTAAATTTTCTTATATATATATATATGGATATATGATTCCAAGATGTATCTGCTTCATATTTGTTTTAAAAAATATTACTTCTATTCTTTCATATAGTTCCGTTCAGCGTACTCAGTTTCCGATCGTGCCTATTCCTTTCCGAATTTTGTATTAATGCGTATTTCATACTGAACTAACCAAATATCCAAAAATACTACATGAACTTTACACGTCGTACCTTTTCATTCCTGAACTTTATAGTAGTGAATATTCCATATTGAACTAAGCAAAAATTCAAAAATACTACTTGAACTCTCAAAATCGTGCTTATATATATTGACCGTCAAAGGTACTAGTCATCCGTTAATTTATCAAACGACATCATTTTAGATAAATTTTGCAAAATAAAAAATTCAAAAATACTACATGAACTCTAAAAATCGTGCTTATATATATTGATTGTCAAAGATGTTAGTCATCCGTTAGTTTATCAAAATGTATCATTTTGGGATAAATTCTATAAAATGAAAAATTAATTTTTGGGAGATTCGAACTCTCACACTAGTGGAGAAGTATAAACTAAATATTTGAATTAATAATAAATAATTTAAACTTGTATAATAATGATTTTTAAAGTTAAATTAAAAAATAATAATTATAGATTTATTTGATAAAACTAAAACAATAAAAAAATTTATAACATTTATTTGATTAAGCTAAAACTGATATTTAAGCTAATGTTTACACAATGTATACAAGAAAGTTATTTTGGTCTAGCAATTAATATGTCCTTATTTGTCCACCAGTGTGAGAGTTCGAACCTCTCAAAAAGTTAATTTTTAGTTTTACAGAAATTTATCCAAAATGAAGTTGTTTTGATAAATTAACGGATGATTTACACCTTTGACGATCAATATATATATATATATATATATATATATATAAATAAACATAATTATGAGAATTCATCTAGTATTTTTTTAAAAAAAATATTTTACAGAATTTATCCCAAATGACGTAGTTTTAATAAATTAACGGTTGACTAACATTTTTTACGGTTAATATATATATATATACACGATTTTGAAAGGTCATCTAGTATTTTTGAATTTTTGGTTCGTTTAGTATGAACAACGCACTAGTATAAAGTTTCAAGTTGAAATATACCGTTTTCCCAAATTAGTTCTAACATTTTACCAAAAAAGTAAAGAAAAAATAAATAAATTATGAAGCATTCCCAAAGTCTCAAACACCTAAACGAGTACGTTTAGCATATAAGCCAAAAAGCCAAGACCGTAATGAGCGCACACCACTAACTTCGCACGGCGTCCTTCCACTCTCCCAACTTTAACAACTCCGTTCGCGATTCTCAAGAACCCTCACGATAACTAATCTGAAAACCTATTTGCATTGCTCCGTCTCCGATTATTCCCCAGACAAATTGACGGAAAGTTTCACTCCATTTTCCCGAGAAAAAGGAAAGAAAAGTAATTAACTGCCGAACTTGTAGGTTATCTTGACTTGAAATTTGGGGGCGAGATCGATGTAATGACTAGTTGATTGGACTTTTTGATTTTTTTTTTTTTGCGATTAGCGACTGTGTGTGTAATGGAGAGATCTAGATCGAAGAGGAACTATCACTATGACCAAGACTATGACGGAGATTCCATCGGAAGGTCTAAACCTCGCTACAGCCACAACTTTGGCGGCGGAAATAACAGATACCGCGGCGGAGGAAACGGACGGCCGTCGAAGTCTCACTCGGACACGATGGCTACGACCACTTACCGTGTCCTCTGCCACGACGCCAAAGCGGGAGGCGTTATCGGCAAATCCGGATCCATCATCAAGTCCATTCGACAGCACACCGGCGCGTGGATCAACGTCCACGAGCTAGTTCCCGGAGACGTCGAGCGTATCATCGAGATTTCCGATAACCGTCGGCGTGACCCCGACGGGAGAATGCCGGCGTTCTCTCCTGCTCAGGAGGCTTTGTTCAGTGTCCACGACCGGATTTTGGAGAGCGAAGCTCAGTACGGGTACGGCGTAGCTCCGTCGCCGGAGGATGAGGAGGATTACGGTGGAGTGAGACCTGGAGGAGGGAAAGTGGTGACGAGGCTTGTGGTTTCCAAGGTTAATGTTGGTTGCTTGCTTGGTAGAGGTGGCAAGATTATCGAGCAGATGAGGATTGAAACCAAGACTCATATTAGGATTCTTCCTCGAGAGACTAACTTACCTCGTTGTGTCTCTCAGTCTGATGAGATTGTCCAGGTCTGAATATTGCTTCAAAACATATATGAAATGGTGAATCTTGTTTTTTTAAGACTTCATATGAATGTGTGTTGCTTCTTTCAGATTGTAGGTGAACCTGCTGCAGTGAGAAACGCTTTAGGTATTGTAGCGTCGCGTCTAAGAGAGAGTCAGCATCGTGATCGCGCTCATTTCCAGGGGCGTGTACATTCACCAGAACGGCTACCAGCTGATGACTACATCCCACAGCAGAGAAGACAATCATCAGATAGGTTTAACCATGGCAATTACAGGAATAACAGTTTCAGCTCACGCCAATCTAACTACGCAGATGAAGCTCCAGCAGCTTCAGGTGGTGAGAATGTGCAGCAGCCTTTCTACACTGAAGAGCTCGTGTTCAAGATTCTCTGCCCTGTTGATAAGATTGTTAAGGTTGTTGGAGAATCACAAGGAATAGTAGATTTGCTTCAGAACGATGTGGGCGTGGACATGAGTGTATCTGACCCTGTTGCTGGATCTGATGAACAGATAATTACCATTTCTTCAGAAGAGGTACTCTTTAACATCCTTACATCTTATGCAGCAGTATCTGTTACATATCAACTGTGAACTTGAATTTCTGGGTTCTTTACTTTGCCTAGGCACCTGATGATCCGCTTTTCCCTGCTCAAGAAGCTTTGTTGCACATTCAAACTCAGATCGTAGACCTGATTCCGGATAAAGATAACCTTATAACAACGAAATTGCTCGTCTCATCTAGAGACTCAGGATGTTTGGAAGGGAAAGCAGGATCAGTATCTGAGATATCACGATTAACTGGAGCAAGCGTACAGATTCTAGCTAGGGACGAAATGCCCCAATGTGTTTCCATCAATGATGTTGTTGTACAGGTTTGTTTGTCTAATTTCGAGGACTTGTGCATATATTATTATAAAGTACTTTTGGTCTTAGAAGAGAATTTTCATGCGTATGTAGATTGCTGGCGAGATCAAAGCAGCTCGGGATGCACTTGTTGAATTAACCTTACGATTGAGGAGTCATATGTGCAAGGAGCTCTCTCAGAAGGAGACACCACCGGGTTCCACTTCCACAACTGGCCCTCTTGAAGGTGTTGCAGGAGTAATGGAGGTAGCTTCATCGAATAACACAACTCAATCCCGTGAAGGACTCGCAATCGCGCCGCAATATAAGGTTTTTGTCTCATCAACAATCTTTTCAGTACAAATGCGTTCATAATCAGTTAGGGTCCCACGTATTGACAACTAGCTAAACGTAACACTACCGATGCACAATCTGAAGGTAGCTAAATGGTTTAATGTTCTTGTATTTAAATATACTTTTTGTCCTGAGTTTTTCTAGGAAGGTGGTGGATCAGTTGCAAAGGCGGGTGAAAGTGAACACCGGGATGAGGTTCCTGTCACGGCAAGCAGGTAGAGAGACTCCCAAACTTAGAATTATTATTTCCTATGTGAAACAATATACAAAAAAATATATTAGAACTTTGTTTCACACATCTCCTTTCTGTTGTTATTTAGAATGTCGGTGGCACTTGTTACTAGGAGCACTCTTGAAATTGTCTTACCAGACGAGGTTATTCCTAAGCTTGTTACGAAATCAAGAAACAAGCTTGCACAAGTCAGTGAGGTGAAACTCTCTCTATTAACTGGAACTAGATTGGTTGCATTGCAAATCATGTCTTGAAAATCTAATCTTCTTTCACTCTTTCCCATTTGATCACAGTGGTCTGGAGCTACTGTAACATTAGTTGAAGACCGACCGGAAGAAACACAGAATGTCATTCGTATTTCGGGTACGCCAGAGCAGGCAGAGAGAGCACAGAGCTTGCTTCAAGGCTTCGTCTTGAGCAGTAAGTTTGTCCGTCTCTTTTCAAACTGAATACTGCCAAGTATCATATAGGACTGATCTTTCCTTTTTCTTTGTTTCAGTACAAGACGATGGACCGTGAACTTTTAGACATGTGCATTGGGTTAACGGAGGGAAGGATTCAATCAAGAAACTGCGAAATGGAGTTTGTATGAATTGTTGAGTATTAGGATTTAAGTAACAGGTAGAGGTTTAGAGGAACATTTTGAAGTTGACGCTTTGGTTTTTATGTTGTCTATTAGTCGTTTCCTTGCCCTTTCTATAACCTATAAAAGTCATATAGTTTAATCCCTCCAAAGTACTCTTAAAATCTCAAAAGACCTTTTCTCTACGTGTTCACGCATACTTGTGCAGTGATAGAATAAGAGTTAACCGTCACATAAACAAAATTTATCCATAGCATCCATTAGGCCTGGGAAACATTTACCGGAACAGAGAAACCAAACTGAATTTCTTAAATATCTGAACGACATGCTAGCTGCAAAAACAAAGCTCGAATAGTACCTCCTAGTCCTATATCATTCAGCAATCCTCAATAAACATTCCATAAGGAGAACGTCTAGTCTCATGAAACAGTTAGCTGAAAAATACAATATTTAATTAATAAAAGTTAAAAACATAGGAGTATAAACATTAATCTTTGCTAAACAACTGTTTATTTCGAAGGAAACTTAACAACATGATTTTAAAGTATATGAAAAAAACACAAAATATAATGGTCAATAAAATACTAAACTTATACATTTTTACCAAAAAAACACAAACACTTCAATAATCCAAAGCATATACTTATATTAACCATGCCAAAGTAAATATAAATTTAGTCAACATTGAATTCCTAATTTCTCTTAGAATCTTTTGTGTTATTTTTAAGTGCATCATTTGAACATACTCCCCCCGTTTCACAAAGATAGACTTTCTACCGTTTTAACACATTAAAATAACACATTAATTCAGTATAATAATGTATTATTTTCTTTAATTTTTAATTTTCAATATCCTTTAACTAATAGTAATTAAATAATCAATTAATTTTTTGAAGTTTACAATTTTTTCATAGAAAACACAAAATATCTATCTCTGTGAAACAATTTTTTTCTAAAACATCTATTTTTTAAAAAATGGAGGGAGTACAAAATAAGAGACTAAAACAAAATGATATTCAAATGCCAATCATTTGTTCTTTCTCTAGTCTTAGTTTTTATTATTCAAATATTATTTCTAAATCTGTTAAGACTCGTCTTTAAATTCAATATTTAGAGTTTAGAATTTTGATTTAAGATTTATGACTTTTGTTAATTTTTAAAATGATTTATTTAAGAGAAAATGACTAGGATAGCACTTAAAATTTTTTTGTCATAAATATAGCATCTAAAAATTAAAATGACCAAAATAGCACTTAATGTTTTATCAAAAGAGATAAATATACACTTATACCCCAATGGTAAATTAATTTAGACATTAGATTTAGAGTTAAGGGGTGGGGTTTAGGATTTAGGGTTTAGGTTTTAGAGTTTAGGGTTTAGAGTTTAGGGTTTAGGGGTGGAGTTTAAGATTTAGGGTTTAGAGTTAAGGGGTGGGGTTTAGGATTTAGGGTTTAGGTTTTAGAGTTTAGGGTTTAGAGTTTAGGGTTTAGGGGTGGAGTTTAAGATTTAGGGTTTAGAGTTAAGGGGTGGGGTTTAGGGTTTAGGGTTTAGGGTTTAGGGTTTAGGTTTAGAGTTGAGAGGGGAGTTTTGGGATAAGATTTCAAATTTTGAAAAATAAAAAAAAATTAAATTTTTTAAAAGATTTGCTATTTTGGTCATTTTAGTTTTTGAATGCTATTTTTGTGACATAAACTTAGAAATGTGTTATTTTGGAGATTTGGCCCTTTATTTAATTTTATTATTTCTGAAGATTAATTTATATTTTATAATTATTAAATGAAATTTATTTTGTATTCTTTTCAGCTATGCGTTATTTGGAGACAATTATCAATGAAATTTATTCTGTTTTTATTTGTTGGTAAACATAGAAAAAAAAAACTTTCCATATAAAACAAAAGTGGCGTCTCGGCAACAGAATGATTGTTAGGAATTACGGCGAGGTGTTTATTTGGTTTGGTTATATTAAACCAGCAAGGAGTTTTATTGAAACCCCTGGAACTTGCACGGCTTGTCGTTTAAAACAAACGTAAACGCTTGTCATAGGGATAGGGGCTAGAGTTGCAAATCCATAATCTTTTTGGGTAGCAAAAACAATTACTTGTAAAGTTTTAATTTACAAAAAGATTCCTAAGCTAAAACCTCGCCTGCGGTTCCCCCTTCCTTCTAGTTCGTGAAAAGGAGACGTTGAATCGTATCGAACCGCCGTCGCCGCCGCCGCCTCACTGGTGATTCTCCCGTAACTAACTCCCCCATCTCTCTCTCTCTCTCTCTCTCTCATGTTTTCTTATACTGTTAAATCTCTCGTACCCCGTCGCAGAGAATCCCAAAATGGCACATGTCGCGCAAAGCCGAAACGTGATCCGGCATGTAGTATCGAGAGGAAAAGCTTTCCATAAATCCGAAAACGCGATCCATCACCCTCTCCTTTTCGCCTGTCAAGGAGTTCGTTACAGAAAATTGGAAGTGATTCTCACCACGGTGGGTTCGGTTCGCTGACTCTTGAATGCATTTCTCTTCTCTTCGTCGGATTTGAATCGAATCAGATGCTGAGGGTTTGTTTTTGATTTGATAGGGCATAGAGAAGCTTGGGAAAGGGGGTGAGACGGTGAAGGTAGCTCCTGGTTACTTAAGGAATCACCTTATGCCTAAGCTCCTTGCTGTCCCCAACATTGACAAGTATGCTCATCTCATCCGAGAGCAGCGCAAGGTATACACTTTTACCTCAGCTTTGCCTCTCTTAACTTTGCAAGCTTGATTTAGTCTATATGGTGTCTGATGCTAGTTGTTATCTGATTTGTTACTGAATGTTTCTTTGATGCTTTGATAGTGTTATGGTACTAAGATTATCTCGGTGTAAGTGTTAGATGCTTCCCCTTTGGTTATTTGATTTCTTGATGTGAATCTTGTTCAGATGCGTAATTTTGAAGAAAAAGAAGAGGTTAAAGTGGTTCATAAAACTTCTGAAGTTCAGACCAAAGAGTTTGAAAAGGCCGCTAAGCGCCTCGCCAATGCCAACTTGGTAATTTTTTACCTTAACAGACTCTCAGTCTTCAACTTTTCTCTTGTGTGAGATCCATTTGTTTTGATTTACAGGTACTGAGGAAGTTAATTGACAAGGAAAAGTTCAAAAACCGTTCCTCAAAGGAGGATAAACCGGATGTACAAACACCTGTGACAAAGGAAGAGTTAGTCTCTGAGGTAAACTCTTCCTTCCTTCCTTCCTTCTTACATTTTTAAACTGTGTGACATGTAGACTTTTGTAAGTCGTTCTTATCATCATTTTTAAAGGTGGCGAGGCAGCTCTGTGTGAAGATTAATCCGGACAATGTGGTTCTTACGGAGCCATTGACAACTTTTGGCGAGTATGAGGTTCCTTTGAAATTCCCAAAGACTATTCCTTTGCCACCAGGAACTGTTCAATGGATTCTCAAACTCAAAGTCCGTGGCCATTGAAAATCTTCTCTCATAATTTTTCTACTTCCGTCTGTTTCATGAAATTGCAGAAAAGCATTGTAGTTTGATGACACTAGATCAGTTGCATTTTCTTTCATTTCCTTGTCTTTTACTTGTAGTTACGTAAACCGGGTATAATCCGGTTTACAGTTTAAACCATGATTTGAAGGGACATTAATAAGTTTGGTTTTGTGAAATTAATTGGACGTCCACAGATGCGATTGCGAATGTGACTATTTAGCATTGTTTAGAAAACTTTTGGCCTATTTTGTAAGATTCTATTATTTTGGGCCATCTTAGGATTATTGAGATAGATAACCGACTTCTCTACTCGGCGACTCAGACGAACCGTATCTACGACTTACAATCTTTAAACGGATAGCTTCACACTCCTTCTCTTGTTCTTTCTACAATGGTGCTCTCTCTTTCTCTTATCCCTTTAGCCACTCTGCTCTTTCCCGTGAGTACATCATTTATTGAATCGATAGGGAACTTTTTCTTCTGTATCACTACAAATCCATTACGAATGTATTCGTTCTGTCTCTGCCTTGGCTTTGAAGTTGAACTTTCTTTTTGTGAAAAATTAGCCTTTTAATTTTCAGGGTTCATATATATTATTATGCTTATAGATAGGTCACCACATTTTCCAAGATTCGTATAATTTCATCTTTCTTTTTCGATGTGTGATGCAAAATGAATTATTTTAACCATACTTACGTACATTACTATATACCAAAATCAGAATGTTACAGATTTATATACTGTTTGATTTATTACACTAATGAAACGTACATTAGAGATGTCAGATGGAATAACCATATATTAGGTTAAGATCCGCGCCTTGCGCGGGATCAACATTATATATATATATATATATATATATATTATTTTATGTATTAAATATTTTTACATATTATGAAATAATAATTATATATTAAATAATTAAAAGTTAGTAACTATTAAAAATATAATTAAATTAGTGCGAACATATAAATCAATTTTATTAATTCAAAAAATATTTTTTTTATATTTGATAGGATATGTTATTAAATTTAAATGATACTAACATAGATAATATATTTTAGTATATTTTTAATATTAATATCTATTAAATAATGATTTCTACTCATATAGTTTATTTGATCATGTGTAACTTTTATAGAAATGAATGTGAGACTTTTAACAGTTTTATTAATTTATAGCCGTTTGTAAAAATTCAAAATATAACATATACATAAAATCTAAATTTTTATTATATGGTTATTGTGGTTGTTTAATTTATTTAATAGCTTAAAATTAAACAAATATGATAGACGATGCACTATTTTTTTTATCAAATTTTTATTATTCAAAATCATTAATTGCCGTATATAATTTAGTCATATTACGTAATTCCGTAAATTTTATTTAAGGAAATAATAAAGTACATTGATGATGAATTTATTGTTAGTTTAATAAAAAACTTATTATATAATTAGATGGACCTACATATTTCTCTAGAATCATTTTAGTGATGACATGTGGCTACAAAAACAAGTTGTAATGCTTCTCAAATAATATATAGGGGATTCAAATAGCCTCTCGTATTACAAAAATAGACTTACATTCATCTCAAGGACTAATAAGAATCTATGATATCCAATTTGAAACAGATGGAAGTCGTCCCTTACAATTTTCACATTGTCACGTCCAATGTCTCGTATTACAATTTTCACCTCCAATTTCAAGGTGTGTTGGTCTCAGTCTACATTATCCAAGAGGGGGGCAAATATGCCCCAATAGTTTTTCAAAATCTCATGTAAACCTTTAAACACTTTAGTAATGCCCCTTTGTTTTGCTTAATTATATATATACTGGATAATAACCCGCAGCATGTGCGGGGTGAGTTTTTATAATAATGTTTGTTTATGAAATGATTTTAACATTTTGCAACAACAATCTTTACCGATTATAAAATGATGAATACAAATATTGGTATCTTAAATATATCATCGTTGTTGAAGAGTTAACATATTACAACTCATTTTAATTATTTTTAAGACTTCATATGCACAAAAAGAAATTAAGTTTTGTGGCTGACACAAATCAACAAAACCAAATAGGCAACATCGATTGTATAATGACGAAAGGGGATTAGGTTTTCTGCTCTCGATTTGTTTACTATTAACTCTCCATAAGTGATTTCATTTTCTAGCTCTATAGAATTTTGCTTTCGTTCTTGTATTTGTTTCATTGATATGAGTTAAGTTTTTTTTTTTAACTTCTTTTATGAATTCAGTGAATTACATAAGTGTCAATAAAAAAATGGATATTTGTAAAGATTAGTTTCACTCCATATACATATCTAAGAATCAAAATTTTGAAAAAAAATCACCGACAAACTATATTAACAGGTTAGTGTTCAAATCTATTATATCAAGCTGTTATAGAATATAATTGCAGACTCGAAATATAAATGTTTGTCTAGTATATATTCACCAGCTCGGTCTAAAAATCATCTAATCAGAACAACAAAACAAATCACTTATTTCACCAGTTCGTGTAATATCTGAATCCGAAAGTGTAATATCTGAACCCGAATGGATATCCGAAGATAACCAAACATAAGTATACTTAACTCTATATTTCTAGTTTATTTCTCTCATTTTATTCAAAATATTTATATTAATGATTCTTATTGCTCAAAATTAGATAATATACATATAATTATGTACAAAATCATTTGCTACTCACTTAAAATACATATCAAGTTCTTGTTTCTTGCATTAACAAAAGTTGTATCTAAAATTTCAAAACAACCACTAAATTAGTGTCTTTCTATTTTTAAAATTTTATCTCCAAACCTATTAATAGTTTAATCTTTTAAAAATTTAAAAAGAAAGTTACGTTAAAATATATTTTAAATACAAAAAAGTTAAACAATGAATAATTTATTATTTTTTCAAAATTTAAATATTCTAACCCGACCCAAAATATCCGAACCCGAACATAAAATACCCGAACCCAACTCGAAGTGTAGAAATACTCGAATGAGTTCTATACCTTTATACTGAAATATCCGATACAAACCCGAACATGTATCCGAACGCCCACCCCTATGATATATAATCATTTGTATCTTGCTTGAACAAAAAAAAAGTTAAACCATTGATCATAAGAAAAATTAATGTGTTACTTTTACCATTTTTAGTAATTTATGGTCGTTTTTAAAAATTCAAAATATAACATATAATAAAAAATCTAATTTTTTTTATTATATGCTTAATGTGATTGTTTAATTTCTTTTAATAGTAAAAAATTAAACAAAAAAGAGAGAGGTTAGAATTTTTTTTATCAAACATGTATTATTCATAATCATTAATTGTCATATATATGTTAACCATATTAGGTAATTTCGTAGCTTTTATTTAAGAAAAAAAAAATATTATTTTGTACACTATTAATTAATTTGATAGTTAGTTTAATAAAAAACATAATATATGTTTAAAAGGACCAACTTATTTTTCTAACAATTCTAAGAATCATTCTCGTGATGACACGTGGCTACGAAAATATGTTGTAATGCTCCGGAATTAATATACAGGGGATGTCCCATGGACTTGGTCTAACAAGACATCCACTCGTGGGGTTGAAGAACGATAGTGACTCGCGAGTTTGTTGATAATTCTTCTATCCACATACATGTCCTAAAAGTCTTATTTCTTGCGGATGAGTAAGAGCAATACATCAGTGAACCCCCCCTCTAGGGTTCATCTTCTTAATTTTTTATTATTAAATTTTTTCCTTTTCTTTTTTGATTTAAAAAAAAAAAAATTGACCAATCGCGGGCCGCCACGTGTTGTGGGACCCGCGCTACAGTGATGAACTTTAGAAGAGAGGGTATCACGCAGGAGAGACGAAACGAGCCGAGTTCATCACTTTTGCTTTTTTTTTTTAATATTTTTTTTCTCGTAAAACGTGTGATCCTCTCCTTAAAATCTCTACTGCGTATGCTCTAAAACAGGGACTGCACATGGACTTAATTTTCCATGGAGAAATTTCTTTGAAACAATATTTTGAATTTATTTACGCAAATTTTCAAATTTAGCTTACAGTCGGACCGGCTTTGAGATATCAGGGATACTATTCAAAACAAAAATATTTACAATTGAATTCGTATTTTATAAATTTTATAAACTAAAATTTTATTTTCATAGTTATTTCTTTTATAATTTAAATTTTATTAAAATATTATGATAGAAAATTCATCTTTTATAGTATTTCTATAAACAAAAATATTTTTCATCAACTATACATATTTTTACATTCAACATTTTTATAATCATAAATATAAAGTATATATAAACACATCTAGCAGTTTTTAAAAAAAGTTTGGGACTCCATTCAAATGTTTCAGTCCACTCCCCATATACCTGGCTCTGCAATCGGGTTAGGTAATCATGGTTACTAAATGTGATATCAAATAATTGAACTGGATTTCCCATATTAAATTTTAAACGTAAAACTATTTCGAGATAGGTAATCAAGGTATTATTAATTTAAAATAACTGTTTAAGAGGTTTTCTAATAGTTTAGCTGTTTAGAAAAGGGGAATGAAATGTTTTTTTTTTTAAAAAAAGGGGAATGGAATGGGTTGCAAAACTTGGGAAGAGATATTGAAAATAGAGTCTTAATTAAAACAAAATAGAACCAGACCGATCCAAACCTAATTTATAAACAAAAACAACCAAACCGAAAATAAAATGCAGTTCTATTTTTTTAATTCAAGAAATCATGAGCCGAAGCTTGTAATCTCTTTGGGTCATGAACAATAGTCGGTTGTTAAATCTCTTCTATGTAGCTTCTGAGTATTGAACCTGACATATCTACCCTTATGATCAAAGGCTTTACCAGTAAAGATATCATCTTCAGATAGGTCATGTATATTTGAAAACTATTTTAAAATAATTTTTCTTTTTTGCAACTTAACCTGTTCCCAGGTTTAGATATGTTAAACAACCCTTCAGTTTGAGAAAATGCATCTCAATCATTTACCACATAGTCCATAATATAGTTCTCATCACTGTATAAATTTCGTGATCCGTATATACTTCTGTATAAATTATCAAAATTATGTCGTTTTGAGTTTTTTTTTTATAAATATTGTAGAAGTGAATAGAGCGATTTTATAGTCAAAATTATTTTATTGTGTAGTTGGAACTTGGAAGAATGTATGCCAATTTATTTTTCAAAAACAAAATTTCATAATCAAATGGCATTTATATTGCCATGTTTTTCTGCATACTGCCACTAAGGTAGGGTATTCCCAAATGGCCATCCAAAATAGTTTTCGTTTTGTCAAAGGCATTTGAATGTCGAGGTTGATTTTCTTAATGGAAAATAACCACGAAAAGTTATAGAAATTAATTAGAATATGCTTGCTATAGCTGGCCCAAGATTGATGGGAGTGCCAGGGTATTTTTCTTCTTGGTAGACTAAGCTAGCTTTAACAAGTATTTTCACAGCGACACAGGTTCTCAAATTCCAATATATTGAGAAGAGTTAAATTAAAACCGGTAACAAACCTGTGTGAGCATTCATATCTCAAAGTTGTCAACTCAAACACTCTTCTGAAGAAGCTCAAAACATTGAACAAAATTTAGGAAAAGACATTTCTTCTTGATGCACTGGAAAGGCTTATAGAAGGTGAAGAGGTCCAACGTCGTTATGGGATTAATTAAAAATAAATCTGTGATTAGACTTTTCGTTAATAAATGTTGAAACATTCTTTATGGCTTACAGAAACGTGTTTTAGCATTATCTAACTATTATGCTCTGGCCATTAGAAAGTATTTGGAATTTTGGTCATAGTCTACGCTCTTAGTTGTATGGAAAGAGTTGAATTTTGAAAGGATTGAACAAAAGTAACAGTATATGAGTATATATATATATATATATATATATTTTTTTTTTTTTTGATAATCCAGGGGTTTCCCACTTACGTGGGTCATTTCCCTGGGTCCGGTTAGACAGCGGTCCACTTCACCCGGGAGGGCTTTACCTGGGCTGGGGACAAGGCCCAACACCCAGTACCGTATTTGATGACAGGATGAGCAGTTCCCTTCCGCCTGACGTCGAACCCGGAAGCATGACAATTGGCCCCCAAAACCTTTACCAAACGAGTATATCTTCTCACTTCAATATATAACTTATGTTCTTTGAACCGATAATCAACAAAGTGGTGATCTTAATTTTATGGTTTTCATTCTTTAATTTAAAACTCAATTAATTTTCTCCTTTCGTGTACATGAATATACTCGAAATTTGTTTGCAAAAACAAAAAATATACTCGAAATCTCTTTTCTGACCCATTCCATGCATATTTTATGTAATAAATAAACGAAATAGACAGAATACTACAGGTGCAGACAAAAAAGACATAATAACTTATATATCATATGATTACGTCAGTGCCGTAAAATAAAATACAAATGATTACGTGCATTATGGGTCCATTTTCAATTACAAATAGGATTGGGTCACTGCTTTAGTTTTCCGACACCAAACCAAAAAAGAATATGGAGTTTACAACAAAAATAACATCATTCTCTCTCTTGTTTCTCTCCCTCATAATCCCGACCTTGACCACTGCCACATGCAGTACCGCCGTTTGTCGCAATGGCGATCCAATTACCCGTTTCCCTTTCCGTTTAAAATCCCACCAACCCCAATCTTGCGGTTATGACAAAGGGTTCGACCTAACCTGCGGTAATAATAACGGCGTTAACAGAACCACCATAAGACTACCATTCTCTGGTAACTTCACCATCGAGATGATCGATTACGCAGCTCAAGAGATTTTACTCGCCGACCCAAATAACTGTCTTCCTAAACGCATCTTAACGCTAAACCTCACTTCGACGCCGTTTGATGGCGTTTACACACGTCGGTTCACGTTTTTTAGCTGCCCGACGTCGGGATATCTTCGTTTTGGGAGGTTCAATCCGATAACGTGTTTGAGCGATGAAAACAGCACGGTGTTTGCCACTGCTTTGAAAGATCTAGGATAACTAAACTAAAGAACTCTCGAGGTTTTCCAAACACAAACTTGTTTTATTAAGAATCTTTTAGACAATCCAACAGGACTTAGTCTAATCCGAATGATACAACGTCTAACCTGACTTGTGACGGACCAATTCTTAATCTACCCAGTGCACTAACGATGAAAGCTTCACCGTTTGCAAACCTAACGTGTGCTGCTGAACAAACCTCAGAGCACTTAGAAACAGTTCTTCCAAAAGCGTAACCTAGACACCCTGCCTAGTTACCTTTATATATACTCTTCCCTAAGATATCTAATCTTCCTGATATCTCTCCAACATACGGGATCTCTGATTGCTTCTCTCTGAAGCAATATCTTCGTAATGGTTATCTGCCACGTCATTACCTTGTAACGACTTGTCACGCGATATGTCACATACCGGTTCAACCGTGTAGCACTTGCTCTGCTCAACATTGAACCGGCTCGAACTTGGAGCTAACATTTGATACAATTCTCTACTGGCAATGCTCATGGGCTCTCTGCCGGTTCGCTACTTGGGAGTTCCTCTTACCACAAAGAAGGTGTCACTCCTCAATTGTGAACCCTTGTTGCAGCAAATAAAAAGTAAATTCTCTTCCTGGAGTGTCAAGTCTCTCTCTTTTGCTGGCAGGCTTCTACGGATAAAAACTGTTATTGCTGGTATTACCACTTTCTGGTGTTCCACCTTCATTCTACATGTTGCTTGTGTCAAGCGCATCAACTCTTTATGCGGCATATTCCTGTGGAAAGGCAACATAGATGGTCACCATACAGCAAGGGTCGCTTGGACAACAGTTACCTGGGGG
>NC_027756.1:35227483-35229451 GCF_000695525.1 Brassica oleracea var. oleracea
GATCGCTTGGTCAATGTCTTCTTCGAGATCAGGTTCCTTCGAATCCGCTCCAGAGCCAAGACCAGCTTTCTTGTCCTTGACAACCAGCTTAGGAAAGTCTGACTCCGCTTCATCACTGTTGTCTGGAGGTACATTGCGCTGAATAAGGATGACTTGCTGGATTAAGGTGGGCAAGATGATCCTTCTTTTCTTTTCAATCTTGGTGTTCTCAGCCATTCTCATAATCTGGTTGTAGATGACCTTCCCGAAGTTAAATCCTTTCCGAAGGTGAAGCATGTAGATGAATCGGAGACGTTCAGCATTCATGGCTGTGTAGCTCATCGTTGGGATCCAGTTTGAGCACACTAGTTTGTACATCACTTGATTTGTGACTGTCAAGTATTTCGAGCTCATGTCTTCCCAACGCTTGCTTCTGTTCCCAGAGAGGAGGGTGCAGACTTTATCAAGTTTCTCATCCATCCAGTTAGAGTCTTCCTCACCGCGCGGAATGCAGTACATTGTGTTGATCAGACTCGGAGAGAATTCTATCAACAATCCTCGTACGTAGACTGCAACCCCATCTCCCCGCGGTTCAGTAACCCCTAAATTGGCCACAAATTCACGAACTATAGACGGCTGGAATGAATCAGAGTCACAGACCGTATAGAGTAGCCCGGCATCATCAACTACCTTCTTGACATCATGGAGATTCTTATCCGAGAGAGAGAGAGACGTTGCTAGTGAATGAACTTTCTTGGTTTGAGTTTGACATACCTTTCTCTAGCCCCTTGAGTTATGAATCGGGCTGACAGAGGTTTCTTTGATGGTCGCAGTAGATCTGGTTTTTCTTGATACAAACCCTGGAACGCAGTTCGACTGTTTACATATCGCGTTTCTTTGGGAAGAATCTCTTCCTGCATGTCTTCCTCCTCTTCCGATGAGTTCTCTTCGGACAGAGACTCCACTTCGGGTTCGGAGTCCTCTGGAGGCGGAGTGCATCTGATTCGGCGTTGGGAGGATTTGCGTGAGTTTTTCCGAGAGCTGGAGGCGGCAGTTTCAGGCACCTGTGTAGACAGGTGTGCTGAGTTGGTGTTGCGAGTTAGCCGCGAGCTTCGCCTTACCGGTTGCATGTTGTGGAGGTGTGAGATCGCCGACTTGGTGTGTTGCACTCGAGGGGGAGGTCGCGCTTTACCTAAGAAGACACCCTACCACACTGCAAATACACATTACTTGGCCCAAGATAAAATGGCCCATTAAGCAATGACAAAATCGTGAAGAGCACGCTAGACTTAATGATTCATGGTTTTTGATGGGTTACACTACCCATTATGTGTGTCACACACTCTCTTTGCATGACACATTCGTGAGAGACCTGGTGAGCAATCATTAATAGGTCATGAACCTGGGTGACCTGAGGTTCTGATTAAAGGGTTTTACGTACAAGATTACTTACATAGAGTCTGTCACGATGAGCCAGTCTCGGAAGTTCAAAATCATGCACAAATCTAACCACACATCAAGTCCCCAGCAAAGCCTTCTTAGTATCATACTGAGCATACACCAATGAGTAGCTGTTTCTCAGCTGAGTAGCTGTCACACATCAGTTCCAACCGTTTGAGTCACACACACTGTTCCAAAGGTTAAGTTACTGACACATTTCAGTTCCAAACAGAACAGTGATCGATACGAGGTGAGAGTGTGGTAACACCCTGATCCAGACCGATTGTTCATCACCCTGAGCCATCGTTCAGATATCTGCCCAATCAAGACAGTGATCGGCTCCAGAAGCACGAGTATGGAGATACCCTGTTCCAGGACGAGTGTCTATCACACTGGGCCTTGCTTACCCCTTTCCTTTATTTATTATTTTTTTCTTTTTGTGGGCACTTCACCGTTTATTACCTTTGGTTCTTTTTCAGGTGTTTCTTGATCCACTCCAGACAGTGATCATATCTCAGAACGAAAATGCGGTGACATCCTGATCCGAGA
>NC_027756.1:35232681-35236892 GCF_000695525.1 Brassica oleracea var. oleracea
TTCTTCCAAAAGCGTAACCTAGACACCCTGCCTAGTTACCTTTATATATACTCTTCCCTAAGATATCTAATCTTCCTGATATCTCTCCAACATACGGGATCTCTGATTGCTTCTCTCTGAAGCAATATCTTCGTAATGGTTATCTGCCACGTCATTACCTTGTAACGACTTGTCACGCGATATGTCACATACCGGTTCAACCGTGTAGCACTTGTTCTGCTCAACATTGAACCGGCTCCAACTTGGAGCTAACATGCTTTACCTAGAGCGGTGAACTACCTGTCCGCTCAGTCGTGCCGGTTAATGAAAACCGTTGACGTTCCGGTTCGTTGGCCGGTTTATGAGCAGGCCGTTTCGTATTGGGGACTCAGTGATAACCTCTGGCTCACTTGGAGGGTCCCGAGATGCCGCCGGTGTGAGAGTAGAGGTGGTAAGTGTGGGATTAAGAGTAATTCTTCTCGTGAAATCATATGCTCTGATGCTCCTAAACCAGGTAATTAATTTTAATCACCGTTATCTTCCATTTTTAATAGTATTACAGAATGATTAAAATTGTCTTTGGTCTTAAATTTTGATGGCAAGAGTACAATTTAATATATATCAAGTCAAAAATACAACTAATACGACGATTAGAGTATCTATTCTATTAAAAGAGAATCACTCTAAAAAAATCTATTTATACAAGATTGTTTGGACTATTTCCTAAGAGTTAATAATTTCATGGTCCTACTTAAATTTCTCCTAACAATATATTTTCATAAATTTCTCTGATTTTCTTTAGATATTATAAGTGTGTCACTCCTATATTTATGGTAACTACTATATTACCTTCTATAGATCTCACCCCTTGATTATAAATTTCTCCATTTAGTTATTGATATTCTATATAAGATTTACTAACCAACATTTTTTTGATGCAATAATATATAAACTCGTGGGTCCATAGACTAATCTATTATGTATGTGACCATATATATATTATATAATGTTTATTTTAATTCTTAAATTCATATCTGTATAAAACGAATGGTATGGTGCATATCACCATTCAATAATACATGTCATTTGAATTAAAATAGTCTGGTAAGTAATACATGTATTTTAAAAAAATGAGTTAATGAAGTTAGTTAGTTATATTATATTATTTTCAGTTCATAAAAAACGATATTAACATATAAGTACTGAACAAATTTGAAAAAATGCATATGAAGTTAGTTAAAAATTATCCTCGGGCCAACTTATTTAATTGAGTTTTTACTATAATTCAGATACAACCACTTAAACTATATTATGAAAAATTAAAAAATACAAATAATTTAGAAAATATTGCTCCATGTTTTCTCTTTTTTTTTTATAAAAAAATAAGTTGACTTGATTTTTACTTATGAAGCACAATTACTAAAATCCAAATTAATGATTAGTATTTTTTTTTGGCAACAAAAAATGTTTAGTATAAAAGATGCTCAAATACAAGTCCACTTCTGTAATTCAGTTTAAATAACAAAATAAATTTACAAATATAATTAGGTCCAGAATTAATATTTATATTATTTAAGTTTCAAGCTTGCAAGTTTCCGCGGGTTATTCAATCATATATTATATACTAAACACATTGAGATTGGTATAAACTCTTCACTAAGTTTGGAATACCTAAGTTAAACAATATTTTTCTCTTTTGAAAAAGTATTAACCCCGTGTTTCAAAACTTGATTCAAAAGTTTGAAGTGAGTTTTGAAAAAATATCATCCAATTTATATGAGATTTTATCTGGTCAACTAATATTGGATAGCGGGTTAATGATAGTTTTTACGTTTTTACTGATTTTTATCAGATTTTTATATATAAGGTTTTAACAAAATTCAGACCAGATTTATATGAATCACCTGATTTACTTTTGAGACTGTAGGTTTGGTTCGGGTATGAAAACACTGCTAAAACTATAAAAATTCTACAATATATATACTATTAGATTAGCCCAAAATCTGCCAATTAAATTTTTTGTCTCATCAACTCAACAAATATAACTTTTACAAAATACACACAAAATGCAACGATGACGTTGTAACATAAGAATACACATATAAAATCTAAAAAAACTATTTGATAAATTATATAATTTTAAACTAAAATTCTTTTACTTTTTCGATATAATAACACTTTATAACTTAATAATATACTTCAAAACATGAAAACCAAAATAATAATTCATATCAAACAATATTCTTAATCGGAAAAAAACCGCGCTTCAGTATTAGTTAAAGTTGACGTAGACCATGACGAAATTTCGTGCTGAATGAGTCATGCGTATTTGCGTGTTAGTGTTTATATATATAAAATGATGAATATAAACAAATTTGGAAAAATGGCAAGTTTAACAACCAAATAGTTTGTCGGTTTTAATTGTGTAACTATGAAAACCTCATGAGACGGCTCAAGACGATATAATATTGTAGATATGCGTATTGTACACATATGCAAATTCTTCTACGGACGAAACAAATCTGGTAGAAATAGTACATCTACCTACAGTATAAGAAAAGTAGACGTGAAATTTTTTAAAAGTCACACACGAAACATATACTAACGAGTCTTATTCCCATAGTGGCAAGCTTATATATGAACGTTAAAGGCACATCAAACCTTATGCCTCACGTTACACGTATAGTAAAAGTTATAAGACCTTTTTTAACCGATTATCATAGATGTATATATGCTACTGAGAAAAAAAAATATAGATCATATAACAATACATACTATCTTCACTTTATAATGCTGAGATTAATTCAAAATTTATATTTGGTTTTAAATTATCAGTTTTAGCAGAAATAAAATTTGATTCTTTAACATCTGAAACAAACAACAATGAATAAAATTATTAGATAGCTAAAACACGATTCGTCAAAAAAGGAACTAAATATGGTAATTGTGATTTTTATAACATTACTTTCATGTCTGTTTAAATAAATACTATACGAGGAAAAAAGTAGACATTATAGTTGAGAAGAATGACACTGACAGGTTGAGCGTGTTATAAAAAAGAAATGAAATTTTATTGTATCGCGGAAATTTAAACAAAACAAAATTTTATACCCGTACGAAGAAGATAACACTGGAATAGAGAGATATTTTATTATAAGGGAGAAGAGATTGTGTTTTTGAGATAGTCTTACAATCGATCGAAATGATCGATTTATATAGAAGTGAAAAAGTTGAAGTTACTGTGCGTGCATAGTGATAGTGGGCTCCACACTTATTATATTTATTCGTTCTTTGGTGCTGTCATTTTTGACTTTTGATTACGTTCATAACACTCCCCCTTGGAGACCAGTGTCACTATCATTTCCTGCTTAACGTCTATGTTGGCTCGTTAAAAACCTTTCTAGGAAAACCCAATGGGAAAAACCATAGTAAGGTAAAAAGAGTACAACTACGTAAGCTCCCCCTCGAATGTGCAGTCATAGATCCTTCTGATGACGCATTCCAATGTTACGGACATGTTTTCTGAATACCGAAGTCGGAAGTGATTTTGTGAAGATGTCAGCTGCATTGTCGCATGATTGGACATATCTAACTTCGATCTCTTTCTTCTTTACGAGCTCTTGAGTGTATGAGAAGAACTTTGGATGAATATGCTTCGTTCTATCGCTTTTAATATATCCGTCCTTTGTTTGAGCAACACATGCTGCATTATCTTCATATAGAATAGTTGGCTTCGTATTTTCGCCAATCCCGCTGCTTGAACAGATGTGTCGGCTCATTGATCTCAGCCATACACATTCTCTACTTGCTTCATGGAGTGCAATGATCTCAGCATGATTTGAAGAAGTAGCCACGAGCGTTTGTTTATGGGAACGCCAAGATATAGCAGTGCTTCCGATCGTAAAAACGTATCCTGTTTGCGATCGGGCTTTATGTGGATCTGAAAGATATCCTGCATCTGCAAAACCAACCATTTGACCATTTGAATCTTTAGGGTAAAATAAGCCTAAATCAATAGTCCCTTGTAGGTAACGAAAGACATGTTTAATTCCATTCCAATGTCTTCGTGTTGGAGATGAGCTAAATCTTGCTAGAAGATTAACAGCGAATGATATATCAGGCCGTGTATAATTTGCAAGGTACATCAACGCTCCAATTGCACTTAGATATGGTACTTCCGGACCAAGTATCTCTTCTTTTTCCTCAGGTGGTCGAAATGGATCACTTTCAAT
>NC_027756.1:35238111-35239107 GCF_000695525.1 Brassica oleracea var. oleracea
CATTTCTGAAATTGTCATAAATATTAATAAAAGAAAAACATAAAATTCATTCATATAAGGAAACACATAATAATTATACAATAAGATGACGTTGAAAACATCATTATTTTTTTAAAACATGAAATATAATAATTATACATGGTAATACTGAAAACTATTCAATACTCTTATCATAGGCATTTCGATTCTCTTCAGGAGTAATCTAGTCCAGCTCATTAGCGAAGTCGGAGGATTCAAGGTATGAAGTCCCTTCAACATTTTCCGTGAGGTTCACCTCTTTAGCTTTTCCTTTTATGGACTCTTGATATAACTTGCACAAATGTGGAGGAGTACGACAGGTACGGGACCAATGTCCTTTACATCCACATCTGTAACATACAGTCTCAATTTTCTTTGTGGTATCCTCTTCGATTTCTTTGCCTTTAGGAGGTTGTTCAGATCTAACCCATTTGTTAGATCTAATACTTTTAGGATAGTAAGGCTTTCCACGTTTGTTGTTGAAACGCCGACCACGACCTCGGTTGGTCTGGTTTCTCCTTCCCGAATATTCTACCGCCGTAGCATTCACTTCGGGAAATGCCTTGGCTCCCGTAGGTCGGGAATTATGGTTTTTGATTAGTAACTCATCGTTCTTTTCAGCCAACATGAGTGTTACCATCAATTCAGAAAATTTGGTGTACCCACATTTTCTGTAAATTCGGGATAAGACATTGTGTTCTTTGTGGAAAGTATTATATGTCTTGTCAAGCATTTCTGCTTCGGTGACAGGGTTACCACAATATTTTAATTGTGCAACTATCCTCAAGATAGTGGAATTGTAATCTCTAACCCTTTAGAAATCCTGAAACCTCAGGGTTTTCCACTCTTCAAGAGCGTGAGGGAGATTGATTTCCTTTTGATTATCAAGGCTTGCCATAGTACGGCTGGGTCCTCAACGTCTCCATAGTCGTGAGTTAGATTCTCATCTAAGTGCTTCTTCAGGAAGATTATCGCCTC
>NC_027756.1:35239670-35263700 GCF_000695525.1 Brassica oleracea var. oleracea
ATTAAATTTCATAAAATTTTGATAAAAATAAAAATTATGGTGAATAAATATTTTTTGTTATGATAATAAATTATGCGACGGCTCAGCCGGTCAATGCAGAATAATAAATAAATTATACGGCGGCTCGGCCGACCAATTAGCAATAAACAAAATATAAGGCGGCTCAGCCCACCAGTTAACAACAAACAGAAAATAAAGGCGGCTCGGCCGTCCAGTTAACAATAAATAGAATATAAGGCGGCTCGGCCGACCAATAAATTAATTAAAATATTAATAAATAATATAGGCGGTATTCCGACCATTATAACATAATATAAATAATAGTACAGGCGGTATACCGACCATTATAGCAGGGTATATATGATACAATAAATTTTACCGAATTGCAGAACGATCGTGCTGATAACGTGTTATAAAAAAGAAATGAAATTTTATTGTATCGCGGGAATTTAAACAAAACAAAATTTTATACCCGTACGAAGAAGATAACACTGGAATAGAGAGAGATTTTATTATAAGGGAGAAGAGATTGTGTTTTTGAGATAGTCTTACAATCGATCGAAATGATCGATTTATATAGAAATGAAAAAGTTGAAGTTACTGTGCATGCATAGTGATAGTGAACTCCACACTTATTATATTTATTCGTTATTCGGTGCTGTCATTTTTGACTTTTGATTAACAGAGCGATAATAATAAGTTCGCTGCCATAATATTATGAAAGCTCTTATGAGTTTGACTTCTCTTCACTTTAATTTGGCCTTCTTTTCTTTTTAGTCAACTCATTTAATTGTTTTTAATTATGAGATAATTTGTAGTACATAAGCGCTAGAGTTGTTTTTCAAACCCTATATATGTATAGTATTCTAAAAAAAACAGTTACAGATATTCAAAACTAAATTTTGAAACCCATATATCATAACATCAAATGAAAATGAGTCACTTTGCTTAGGTCTGAATATATTAGGATCATGCATGCATAATCATTTTTATCTAGTAGCAAAGAACACGTAGTAGTTTCACTTTGAGAGAAAACCGCCGATCGGAGAACAAACAAATTAACCCAGTGCCAATGGCAATATTATAACAATTCATATTAGAGAATATATAGTTAGTTTATTCAGCTGATCTATGTTGGTTTAGTACTTGGTTTACTTTGGTTTATGATCTCACTTGCATTTAAGCACACTTGTGTTCTACATTTCAATCAAATGAAGGAATTAACATGATTCTCTCTACAATCTAATGATTTATTGAATAATTATAGGGAAACCTTCGAAAGCTAGAGGATTCAGATCCATCTAGTAATAAAAGATATGTAAAAATGATGTAGTTACTATTTTCGGGTCTTTGGTTTCCACCAGAAACATTTTCTTACTACTTACATAAACTTTAGCACTGGGGCAGCCGAACATTACTAAAAATTCGGATAATCTTTGATTCTACTTATTTTAAAGAACACAATTTTTTTTTTTTTGTCTTTGATTGCTTTCTTTAATCATTTTTTATATAATTTTTCAGCTATTCCGAGAAAACTCGGTTATGCAATAGCCATCGGTGCAGGGATCCCAGGAACTTTAATCCTCTTCGGTGTTTTTTGTTTCGTTTACAGCAAAATTAACGCCTTCATCAAACGACGCCATCTTATCTCGCATCCAGAGATCAACAACACTCAAGCCCACTCTTCTCAGTCCAGTATCATGATAAAGGGTTTAGATGGGTCTACTATAGATTCATATCCAAAAATAGTGTTAGGTGAAAGCAAAAGGTTACCCAAAATAGATGATGTCACATGTGCCATTTGTCTCTCAGAGTATGAGCCCAAGGAGACACTAAGGACAATACCATTGTGCCAACACTGTTTTCACGCCGACTGCATCGATGAGTGGCTAAAACTAAACGGGACTTGTCCCGTGTGTCGAAACTCTCCCGAGCAGATTTTGCCATCTGAAAACGTTAATTCTTAGTTAGTCACTCTTGTTATTTTTTTTGTGCGTCATTTGTAGTAGTTTATATCCTATACTAATAACTGAAGCAGGGCTTTCCCCCAGAATTCCGCTGTTTACATTATTTTGAAATCATTTTTATACAGTTACAAATCATTTGTTTTTATCGTTAGCTTTTCTTCGTCAACATTTTAGTTATATAGATAATATACATATATTATGTAGGATTACCACATCCAACTAAAGTCATTAGTATTGATTTACGCCTATTACTAAAGAATTCATAAATTCGACAAACGAACAAATTTTATTAGTAAATACAAGATTACAAATTCAATATTCCGAATTCCGAAAAGTTATTAAATAAACAGATATATGCACCATATATTAAAAAGTATGATATAAAAATGCATTTAATGATGCTTTACGAATAGTAGCTTTACTCGCTAATAGAACATCATATATATGCATCATATATTAAAAAAATTACAATATAAAAGATGAATTTAACGATGCTTTCGGAAGAATAGCTTTACTCGCTAATAGAATATTCAATCCGTTATTTTTTCCATGTATTAACATTTCCTTGATGCAAAGTGTATGTTTTACCAGCAACTTTTAGCTACAAGAATTCATAATAAGACCCTTCCAACAGGATTTTGCATTGACTTCAGCTTTCCTGATTGCATAAAAAAACTTGTTTGCCATTAGTTGATATGGTAACCGCTTTCACCCAATATTGTAAAGCGATTCACTAATTATTCTTATTTGATTTCTCTTCCATGGTTGTGTCCAAAGACTAGAAACACCACACAACAATTAGTCAACGGAGAATTAGTGCCAAAATCCACTGGTAGTGGCAATGACCCTTTAACATGATTTGGTAAAGACAACATAAGAGAGAAACTAGTATCAATATTTTCTTGCAAACCCAGTGGTTGTTCCATAACCTTCCACTTTCATACATCTCTTCACTATTTATAACCCATAATCTCAAATGGGAAATATCTTCACTACCGTATAAGCCAGTACCGTCTAACAGCACGCACAAGTAGAGCGGTCGAACAGGGCCCCAAAATATAAAAATAAAAAATTTAATTTTTTTTCAAAATATATAAATAAATTATGGTAAAAACTTTAAAATTTTAGATATAATGCTAAATTTAAAATTTATAATTAAAAAAAATCAGACAAAGTTATTAAATTTTAAAATCACTTGATAAAATGTACAATTAATATTTTTTTTAAGAGGGTCTGAAATTAATTTGAGACGGCGCTGGTATAAGCACATACCTTCATTTGATAGATAAACAATGCATCATTATGCAATGGACAACGAAGGTTCTCCAGCGTAACTGATGATGATATATGTTTAAGCTAAAATGTATTCTTGTATTTTAAACATAACTAGGTTAAGACGCGCGGGGTGAGATTAATATTAAAAATTAGCAAAACAATAGTGTAATCTTTATTGTTTCACATAGATTGTATAAAACTGTTATAAGCTTGAGTAAATTCATGACAACTGGAATAACGTTTATTAATTGGTTTTGAGTTAAAGTTTAACAGCCCATAAGATGATTAAATTGTTTCTTCTTGAAGCACGAGCCCAGCTTTTTTCACGTTATAAGACTCAGCAAAATTTAGACATATTAAAAGGCACATTCTAACTTGTTTAGCCTAAAAGCCTACATGTGGTCAAAAACAAATCCAATGTTTTGAAATTCGACCGGGATCCACAGTTGAACCGGTAAATTCAGCGATCTAATATGTGTTTTGGTTTGGATTTTCTAAAAACTATAATCCGACAAATCCTTTAAAAAACTGTTAAACCCCGGAACCCGACTATCGGTTGGACCACTGGTTGATCTAATAGGTAACTTTTACTTATTTTTTCTTAGATTTTTTAATTACATTATTAAATTATGTTTTGTATTCTAAATATGAAGTTAGATTTCATTTTTTATTATTGTCTTCCTCTGCTGTTGATTCTATGTCCCTTCAACTTTTCTTTTTTGCTTATCGTAAATTTCACTTATGATATGACCTTTATAATTTTGATTTTATTTGTGATTTTTAGTCTTTTTGATAAAATTTTTACTATGCCAACCGAAATGAACGATACAAAGAACAAAAATAAATTGATGTCATTTGGTATTAGTGTATTTTTTATCGACAATCTATTACGATTAAATATTTTACTTTTGGCTTACTTTAGATTTAAAGTTTAATTTATTATTCACATTAGACATTTAAATATTTATAGATTTTAAGTTTTGATATTTTTTTACTATATATCATAACTCCTAAATTGTTATATTGTTAAATAGTCTAAATTATTTTTATATTTGTAACCGAAATGAAAATAAAAATAAATAAAATTAAATTGAAGTATTTTCTACATATATTGAAAACATAACTTGTTTTTTAATAGCTAATACATTATTATATAACAAATTTGTTTTTTGAAATATTTATTTGTTTATTTATTAACTCATGATTTGGCCGCGGTTGACCACAATATCCGATGACCTGGAAAGTTGTCCAGTTCAGTGTCCGATCGGGTTTAAAAACACTGGACAAAACCATTCTCTTATACATAGAAAACGTTTCTATTTAGTCTCGACCTAAATTAACTCAACAATGCAATATTTATATAACTACATTCACTAATTTGGAAATATTTAGATCTTGGTATTGTCACGCAAGGATTCACGTGATTGAGTATTAAATTAAATCTTCATAGACTAAAGATATTAGGAAACTAATAAAGTGTCTTAGAAGTTTTTCGTAGTTCAAAATGATTTGAATTCCCAATGACATGATTGACACAATCGCCAAGTATTTAAGGAAACAATCACATTCTCTTATTGAAAAATAGGAAACACGTATCAATCTTTTTGAATGACATATCAAATTTATTCACAAAGAGTTTGACATGGAGTTTAAAACACGTAATATTTGATATCTTCTGGTATGTACTTTTTATTACCTATAGATTAATATCCACACTTTTATATCACACAAAAGAATTCCAAAAAAAAAATCCCTCTAAAAATTATAAAAAAGCCAAATACTTTTCCACCGGTAGAGACTTTGTCTCAACCTATTAGGAAGGAAATAACTTACGGAGGGATCTTTGCCTTGCCGCGAAACAGAATTTTTTGGAAATTTTCCAAATATTCGCTCAAGATATTACGGGAATATCGCCAAATATCTACTTTTCCCTCAAATCTTCAAAGGAAAAAAATGTTTTTGTAGGGTTTCCTCTTCAGCCGCCTTACACAAATCGCTATCTAGCAACGAGAAAGAAACCCCTTTGGTTTGAAAGTTCCTTGTTTCTGTTACTGATGGACGAAGGACTAGCTAAAGTGATGCAAGCAATGTCCATTGAGGAGGATTTACCGGTGACGCTGACGGAGGATGAAGATTTCAGTGCTGCAGTTCGTAATGGAAGTAGCTTGATAGGCAGACTCTTGAACCCTGAATGCCAAAATATGCAACGGATGCTACGCACGATGCCTAAGATCTGAAAAGTCTATGAGCGAGTCCGAGGAATAGCCCTATCGAAGGAAAGCTTTCAGTTCATCATCGATCTTGAAACAGACCTCCAAACGGTGATGAAACATGGCTTTCGGACCTTTGATGACTGGGGGATGGTTATGGATCGCTGGATGGAGTTCCCTCCATCAGACTTCTTAAAGAAAGCATCAGTGTGGATTCGTCTACATAAGCTACCGGTGAACTATCTTACACTAAAAACCATTAGGGCTGTCTCAAACCCAATTGGTCATGTGAAAGATATCGAGTTTGACCCGGAGAAACCTCATCTCCAAGAGTACATTAGAGTGAGGATCATTTTGGATCTCCAACAGCCTGTGCGAGACACAAAGCTATTGAATCTACCTAATGGAGGGAGTACTACGGTAGACGTGGAGTATGAAAGGGTTCGAAAGAAATGTTTTCACTGTCTCAGACTGTCACATGAGAAACAGAGGTGTCCTCTTTATCAAGGTCTCAAGAACAAAAGTGGGAATGCAGGTGACAAAGGGAAAGGAATTGCAATAACCCCCCTGGTGCACCGTCAACACCACCCTGAGTTGGTGGGCACGCTAATGCCACTCTTGTCTACACCAACAGCCCCTCCTGGCTTTGCACCGTGATCTGTAGTAGCTCCGGAGGTGTTTGAGGAGATGCAAATGTATATGAACTGCACTGATCCTGAAGAACGTCGGTTAAGAGAATATAAGATGAAAAAGGCTCTACAAGATCTGTCATCTAATCCTGGCGCACAAAGCTCCTACTTGCGTCTGGAAGATCAGCCTATAATCTCTGGTGTCCAAAATAAAAACGTGGGAAGGGTGTTTGATTTCCGCACGGCTGAAGCTGAAGCTGTAGGTCATCAAAATATAGGAGAAGGGTCTAACATATCTCCATTATCCACCCATGAACGTGAGATTAACATAAATCCACACGCAGATGGAGTTCGAGCTGAGACCCATCTAAATTAGAATCCTTTCATGATGACTGAGACAGCCCGCGACAATGGAGAAGCTCCAGAAAGATATTGAAGGAGCTGGCGAGTTCGTGCCTTCTAAATCAGGTGCTGCTTTCTCCATAGGACATGACAATCACTCTGCCTCAGGTACTAGTGGTGGAAGCAACGCATCTAAGCGCAGAGGTACTTCCTGGAAAAGGTTTAAACAAACCCCTTCAGGAGCTCGTAAAGAGACTCAGTCAGGTCTTAGAGGAGAATAATGTTAAGAGAAAGGCGAGAGAGGAGATGGAGGTTTCCTCAAAGATGTCGAAACAAGCTGAAGGTTTGATGGTTCACCAGAAACCATCCAATCCTCAATGACGACGCTCAGTTGGAACTGTCGGGGTTTGAGGAGCGTCCTGACAGTTCGACGTCTGGAGGAGATGTGTCGTGAGCATCTCCCTGACTTCCTGTTTCTCCTAGAGACTAAAAACTCTAGTGATCACATCGAAGGTTTCAAAAGATCGTTGGGTTACGATCACAGTTTTTTGGTGAACCCAGTGGGTCTTAGCGGTTGTTTGGTTCTGTTCTGGCGAAATTCACACGAAGTAGAAATTTTATCATCGAGTGATAGAATCATTGACGCCAGAGTAAAGCAACGATACTTGGTTTATTTTATCTCCTTTGTATATGGAGACCCTGTTCGTCATAAACGTCAGATAGTCTGGGACAATCTTAAGACTATTGGCTTGAACATGAATGCTGGTTGGTGCTTAGTTGGTGATTTCAATGAGTTGATGAACTCTTCTGAAAAGAGTGGAGGTCCAGCTCATGAGGAATCCTCTTTTTACCCGTTCCGGAATATGGCAAGTGGCTGTCGTATCAAGGAAATCCCAAGCTCTGGAGACAAGTTTTCTTGGGTCGGAGTCAGAGAAGTAGTAAACAGTGGGGTGAAAGAGAACGTATGGGTCCAATACAGGCTTGACAGAACTTTTGGAAATGCGGAATGGTTTCGTTTATTCCCTCGCTCACACACACACTATCTGGAAAGGCTCGGATCTGATCATAGACCTATACTGACAAAAATAATAGGAGCTGGCACAAAACATGTTGGTCGCTTCATGTACGATAAACGATGGAGTAACAACCCTGAGGTTGAGGAGATAGTACGACAAAGCTGGAACACATCCCATAATGGCAGCATCAACACAGTCTCAGACCGCATTGCTTCATGCCGCAAGGCTCTCTCCAAATGGAAACGTAATGAGGCTAGTAACTCCAAGAAGATGATCATGAGGTTTAGAGTGGAACTTGAGGAAGAAGAGAAAAAGACCTCTCCTACTATGCACAAGATCGTGTACCTGAAATTGGAACTAGCGAAGTTGTTTCAGGAGGAAGAAGAATATTGGAAGCTCAAAAGCAAAAATAACTGGCTGCAAGCGGGAGACAAGAACACAAAAATCTTCCATGGTTGGGCGAGAACTAGAAAGATGAAGAACTTCATCACAAGCCTCACTGATCCTGGTGGTATTGAACATACTTCAGAGGAGGCTAAAGGAGAGATTGCTATACAATATTTCACAGAACTTTTCTCCACCTCTCAGCCTACTGATGCAACAGAGCTTCTGCAAGATTTCGCTCCAAAGGTGACAGAACAAATGAACTTAAAGTTGACAAAACATGTCACTGATGCAGAGATAAAGAGAGCTGTGAAAGCAATCAAAAGTGATAGCTCTCGTGGAGTAGATGGCATAACGGGGCATTTCTTTCAAAGTAATACAAACACTCCTTACGTACACAAACGAGTGCAAAACACAAACACTCTCATCTTCACAATTTTTTTTATTTTCTCCTTCAATGGCCTCTTCTTCTCATAACAATTATGTGGAAGTCGTTGATTTTGATCAATATTTTGAAGACGATGTTGATCAATATTTTGAGCAAACATTCAAAGATTTAGCCATTAATTATGGTGATCAAGAAGTCAAAAAAAAAAAGAAAAAACGAGTTCATATCGAAAGAAATTGTGAAGAAGTTGATAAACGTTTATGAGATGAGTATTTCAGACCTAAGGCCGATCAGCTTGTGTGCAGTATCGTATAAGATCATATCTAACATCTTATGTGCAAGGTTAAAAGGGATTTTGCCTTTTCTGGTGTCGCCGACACAAGGTGTATTTTTAGCCGAAAGATTAATATCAGATAACCTGCTGATAGCGCATGAAATGATACATGGACTCAAAACCAACCCAAACTGCAAAGGGGACTTCATTGCTATCAAAACCGACATGTCAAAAGCTTATGACAGAGTTGAATGGAGTTTCCTTGAGGTGCTGTTTCAGAGAATGGAGTTTGCGGAGAGATGGATCCAGTGGATCATGCTTTGCATTCGATCGGTTTCTTATACCGTGCTCTTCAATGGCCAAACGTATGGAAGAATTACACCAGAACGTGGCATCCGTCAAGGGGATCCATTGTCCCCTTTCCTATTCATACTATGTGCAGAGGCATTGGTACATGTGATGAACATAGCTGAGCTCCAAGGCAACATCACATGAATGAGACTAACACAAAAATGCCCTTCTATCCAACATTTGCTGTTCGCTGATGATAGTCTCTTCCTTTGCAAAGCAACACTGTCAGACTACTCCAATTTTCTGCACTGCTTAGAGCTATATGGTAAACCGTCAGGCCAAGAAATCAATTTTCTTAAGTCATCGGTGACGTTTGGAGCTGATATCGACCCTGTTATGGAGCGACTAATTGCGGAATTGCTTGAGATAGAGAATGAGGGTGGAGCTGGTACTTATTTGGGTCTCCCAGAATGTTTCAGTGGATCAAAACAGAAGCTTCTAGCCTTCATAGGCGAGAAACTTGGCAAAGGATTTAACGGATGGTATGCCAAAACGCTTTCCCTTGGGGGAAAGGATGTACTCCTTAAGTCTATTGCTATGGCCTTGCCTGTCTATGCCATGTCATGCTTTCGTCTAACGAAACATCATTGTCAAAAGATAATGAGTGCTATGGCTGCGTTTTGGTGGAATGAGTGTAGTGAGAAGAGACATATACACTGGGTAGCTTGGCCAGATTTATGTAAGCCGAAAGAGTTAGAAGGGCTTGGTTTTCGTGACATTGAAGATTTTAATCAAGCCTTGCTGGCCAAGCAAGCTTGGAAACTGCTAAGCGATCCGCAAAGTCTACTAGCACAAGTCTACAAAGGCTGGTACTATGCTAATAAAGAGTTTTTGGAATGTGGCAAAGGGTATAGGCCATCGTATGCTTGGAGGAGTATCATATTTGGTCGAGAACTATTGATTAAGGGGCTCACAAAATCCATTGGGAATGGAAGATCTACGCTGGTGTGGGGAGACAAATGGATCATGGATGGGGTGCCTCCTCGTCCAGTTAACAGACAAACCTTCATAGATATTAATCTAAAGGTGGAAACATTACTGGATGATACAGGGAACTGGAATGTTGAGATGCTGACAGAACTTTTTCCTCCCAATGAAGTGGTCCGTATCAGACAAATGATGCCAGGTGACGTTAATGACGGCTTTCTTTGGGCTTACTCTCAACATGGTGCTTACACAGTCAAAACAAGATACGATTTGATATTGCAAGGAAAAATGGAGTCAGCAGGTCAGATCTCTCCTCAAGAACTCACTCGGATTGCCTTGAAGAAACGTGTTTGGAAAATCCCCACATTACCAAAAATTAGAATGTTCCTATGGAGGGTTATATCAGGAGCGGTGGCTGTTGCTGAGAGGCTAAATTCCAGAGGGCTGGGTGTGGAGCCGGCCTGTAAACTCTGCAATGATGGAGCAGAAACTATAAACCATGTCTTATTCCAATGCACGACGGCTTCTTGAATTTGGGCAGACGTGGGTGTAGCATTGCCTGCAGGCGTTCTACAACATTTCTTGGAAGAGAATGTGGCTTATGTTTTTGATGCAATGCAGGACTTGAGTAAGACAGAGGCTATACGACACTCTATCCCATGGGTGCTATGATTAATCTGGAAAAACAGGAACTCTGTTATCTACGCTCATGTACAAGAATCTTCAGAGAGACTTTTACGAGCCATGTTTGAAGAAGTGGAGTAATGGTTCGAGTTAAACAAGGTACAACCTCCTCGTGCTCATACTAATACGAGATTGGAGAGTGAAGATAAATGGAATCCGCCTGAGAATGGAGTCATAAAGTGTGATATTCATGCAAACTGGAGGAATGCTCATCTTTTCAGTGGTGTTGCTTGGATTGCAAGAGATCAGATAGGTAATGTCTCATACCATGCTCGTGATGCGATAACTCACGCACTTAATCTCTTTGTGGCGGAGCTCTGAAGCGTGATATGGGCTCTTTCTAGCTTGCGGGATCTAGGAGTATCGAGAGGGACAGTTGCTGTGGATTATCATGAGGTAGTAGAAGCTCTGAAGAAGCCTCAACAGTGGCCTAGATACAGAATTTTGTTGGAAAAAATCAGAAATCTCAAGGAAGAGTTTGAAAGTCTGGACTTTGATGAGGAAAAGATTTCGACCAATGGAATCGCTAGAGACATTGCGAAGAGTGTGCTTCGAGATGGACGTTTTCAATCATATTTGGCTTTGGGGGGTCCTTCCTGGCTTCATGATCGAATCGCTAGAGAAACAATCAGAAGCGACATTTGATTCTTATTTAGAATGTTGTCATTGTTTTCTTCTTTATTTTCATTACCTTGACTGTCAAGGTTTGTTCTTTGTTGGGTGCTTCCACCACTTTCGATTATTAATCGATTCAGACGTTAAAAAAAAATGATAAACAAAACGCACAATCAAACTAATCGGTCACAGAATGTGATTCATAGAACGGGTCCATTTATATAAATCATTACTTTTAGCTCATATATTTAACGTTTTACAATACTTAAAGAAAAATCTACGATCACGATCACGAGGAATCCAAGGGGACATGACTTGTGCACGATGTGGAGCACCTGAAGAATCCATAAACCATGTCTTCTTTGAATGTCCACCGGCAATTCAGGTCTGGGCGCTCTCACGGATCCCGTCAAATCCATATATTCTTCCATGTCAATCATTTTTTGCAAATATGGATCATTTATTTTGGAGAGTTTCTCCAGCAATGGAAGATCATCATTTTGCATGGATTCTATGGTATATATGGAAAGGAAGGAACAATAAGGTATTTAGTAATTTGGATATTGATCCCCGAGATACCCTTAAGTTGGCAGAAACAGAGTCGATGCTCTGGGCCGAGGCGCAAATTGCCCATACACAGCGAGCTGCTCAGGCAAGATCGGTAGTGAATGCGACAGTACCAACTATTCCTGGTAGATGGTGTTATACAGATGGATCATGGAAAGAAAATGATAGATACTCGGGACAAGGGTGGTACAGTACTTTGGAAGGTTTTGCTGGTTTGATGGGAGCGAGGAACACTAGAGTGAGTCAATCACCCCTTCATTCAGAAATAGAGGCACTTATTTGGGGGATGGAATGTATGAGAAATTTAAGACATTTTACAGTTACTTTTGCGACAGATTATTCTCAATTGGTGAAGATGGTTTCTGAACCTGAATAATGGCTTATATTTGCAAGTTATCTGGAAGACATCAAGGTCCTACAAAGCAGTTTCCACAGCTCAGAGCTCATCCATATACCAAGGACGCATAATTCAAGGGCGGACAGTCTAGCACGCAGTGCAAGAAAGCAATCATCTTTTGTTGTCCATATAGATGCGGAGCTACCAGTTTGGTTTACATAATCTATATGAGTCTGTTTGTTGCTGACAAAAAAAAAAAAAATTACATTTTACATTGAGGATGATCATCTTCTTCGGCGTAACTCACAATTGGCATACCTTGAAAATGATTAAAACAAAGCCATTATAAAATTGTTCTTACATGTGGTAGATATATTCTTGTGATAAAAAATCGAAAAGGTTATATAAAGAACATGTTGCGAAGAGGAAGTGAACGCGGTTTGATTTCTTAAAACTTTGGAAAGTAAACAGAAGTATTTTGTTTCTTATATTTAAATAGACACATGTTTGATAGTGTTTAAACTACAGTGCAATGATACGGTGTTTAACGGTATATTCATCTGTAGAATCTTTTACATGTCGTTTACATATGTGTTGTATAATCAATCCGTTAAGACAAAGAAAGCTATATAACAAAGTGGACTTTTTAGTTATAATGAAAACGTTAGCGTTAGCATATTAATGTTACAGTCCGTATGTATTACTCTAGGGAAATACAAATTAAACCAAGATTTGTCTGAACTCTTTGTAATGCTGCTAAGTCAGCAATTAGAAGATGTAATAAGTTGACACATAAGCAAGGTTACTTTGTAATTAATACAAAATTAAAATTACAATTTTTTAAAAGATCCTCAAATAATATATAAAAGATGAGAATTACAACTTACAAGACATATATATTACAATAGGAAAGTCCCAACAGAATATTTACATAATATAAGAGAATATATGATTGATTTGATGAGATACGAGTGTATCTCTATACGTCCCTTCGAGATGAACGACCAGAAAAAGTCCTATCTTAAAAGAATGTGTGTTCAGTAAGGAGCGAGCGACCAACTTGGTGAGAGTATCAGTTAATTGGTCCTTTGATGAGACACTACAAAAACTGACTGAACTAATTCTCAGTAGTAGTCTAATACCACATGAAGTTTTTCATGCATGAACAGAGAAGAATAGATTTATTAGAGCACTTCCAACAAAAAGTTCTAAAATAAAATTCTTAGAATAAAAAACAAAAATAGTCAAAAGAGAAGAGAGAGAATAGAAAAGAGTTCTAAGACTTTTAGAATTTTACTCTGAACTCCATGTGATATTTGTAGATTATTGATTGGTTGAATTTGTGTTTTACAATTAATTTTTAACTAGAACTTGAACCGCGCGTCTGCGAGGATATTGGTTCCTAGTTCTTACGTTTTTATAAATTGATATTTATTTTTCATGATTAGTGTTATATATTTTAGATGTGTCGCCATATAACTAATTGTATTCAAAAGATCCGGATTGAATCATGTAATATAGTTATTTATGGTACAAATATTCCGAACCCGTTTCAGATACATTTGTTATTTGCATATTTTTAGGTTCATATGCACCAGCACAATACCAAACCATCTAAACCCAGGAAGACCCAATTGAAAATCTACATAAATTTATAATATCCAAGCGAGGCATAATTTCAAAACCTAAAAAAATATGATACCCAAAAGAAACAATTCGTACCTAAATGGGTACCCGAATGTCCATGCTTAACTGATTTTGTAAACAAATAAAAAACTATTTCTATGTGTTTGGCTAAATTAAGTGAAATAAAAATAATTTTTATTTAGTAAAATAGTTATATGGTATGAAAAATTAAGTGATAATATATGTAATACATTTTTATTATTTTGATTTAAGTTTTTATTTTGTTCACATAAACTATGTCTTTGAATTATGTGGATTGACTACGTAGTTTTTGACCTAAACTAAGATAATAAATAGTAAATTAGACTAAACCGAACTTGTAACCATATGCAAAATCTAATTATTTTATATTTTGATTGTTATAATTGGTACAAAGTTAATATTGATTAACTAATAAATAAAAATCTGTATTATTATTATGGTAATATAATCAATGATGTGATATTGTGATGTATCATTAATATAATATTATTAATAAAGTTGTTAAATTGAATTAAAAATAGAATGATAATTAATGTAATAACTTGTTAAAAAAATATTAGTTCTATTTATACTTTAGTTTTAATAATATAGTTTATGTAATTATAATTTATTAAAATATTAATATTTTTTTGTTTAATAAACTCTTTGGAGTTTTAATGATAATGTTGCTCTTAGGAAGAGATTCTTTAGTGTACTAAAGACAAGGACATCTTCCGTTCATTCTTCGTGGGGCTTTCTTCAGTTTTGTTTGTGGAATAATGTGACATCTTTTCTATACATTGTTAGATGATGACAACCTCCAAACATTTGTCGACGTTTAATTCACTTAATGACGCGTGTCTCACATCTTTTTCAATTTCTCAGATGATGACTTTTCACACTAGCAACTCCTATTGGTGGAACATTTTGGTGAAACAAAATAATATTGAGATTTTGGAATTGACAAGAGAGCAACATCACCCTAATCACTTAAAACAATAAAAAATACAAAAGTCAACTCCCGCTGTTATTTTAAAAATGCTCAATAATAGGATCAATTCGTGATCAGCTGAATTCATGTATGGAGGATACGCTTCGGCGTTTTTATTTCATGCCGAAATACCTACCTAAATCTGATTCGAAAAAACCAAAATTGGATTCCAATTGTTATACAAAAATATCCGAACAGAATTTATAAGTTTAGAACATCTTTAACCCAGGAACCCTTTTTAGGGTGCTTATTTTATTTTATTTTTTATTTTTTATTTTTATTTTGTTTGATTTAAAAAAAAATATATTAAAAAAACGAATCAATCACAGAACACCACGTGTCAGTGGGATCCGTGAACAGTGCAAACAACACAATGACATCGGTGCTTACATAAGCTGCATAGACACCAGTTTTTTCAATTTAGTGGGACCCACTCCACTATTTTATTAATTTTTTTGTAAGCTCCCCCTAAGCACCTTGGGATAAAGATGCTCTTAGTACTTTGAAGTTTTGGTGTAACCCGAATCGAACCAAAATCCGAATTAGGATTCGAAGATATCCAAAATTAGTTAAATATGTTAATATTTTTATATATGGTAAGGTAATTTAGATATTTTATAGTATTCTAAAGATTTTGGTAGTTTGCTTTATTTTTTATTTTGAATAATTTTTAGTTAGTTTTGATAGTTTAACTATTTTTAATTAGATTTGTGAATAATTTATATAATTTGAATTTTTGTCAAATTTTCAGGTTTAAAAATAAAATTTTGGATGATTACAGACATTGGCTACAATCCGATCCGAATCCGGAAGAAACTGAACCAAACCCGACCAAATAATTAGTAAAATTCGAATGAGACTTATGAGCATAATACCGAAAATTCGAAAATCCGAATCAACCAAATGGAAACCGAAGGACCCCCGAACGTCCATGCCTAATAGAGGCTAAAAAGGTTTTAGCCAAGTTATTAGGCTAGAAAGGTTTTAATCAAGGAAAAAATTTGGAAAAATACCTTTAAATAGGATTGTATTGTGAAAACTACACCATTTATTATTCTTTTTGAAATCTTTACTTAATTATCTGTGAAATGAAAAAATTAACCTAATTAGCAATTTTACACTAACTTTAATATTCAGATTGAAATTAATATTTAAACTGGAATTATTGTTTATGAAAAAAAAAGTAGATACATTTCCTAAATGAATGATATTTAATAATAAATAAATTACTTATATCTATCTATCTCTTTCTTTTTCCTTGCCATACAACTGTTCAAGGGAATGTTACATACGGATGTGGTGCATCAGTTGAAAAGAAAATGTAAATTCATATCTCTACTCGCTTAAAGAAAACTCTCAAAGCAGAACGATCTTCCTATTTGTCCGGAACATCCGCCAAAACCTTGTTAGAAAGCAAGAAAAATGGAACCCTCTTCCCAGAAAAAGCAAGCGATGAACAAAAAACAAACATGCTCATCTTTGTGAGATAATAAACTAAGTCCCACGTTGGAAAATTAGGCAAAAAATGTCTAATATATAAAGAGATGTCCAACTCTAATTAGCATGAGACTTTTTGGGAAAGAAACCAAAAGTAAAACCATGCGGGTTTGCCTAAGACCCAAAGTGGACAATATCGTACTAATCGGACAATATAGAGTTGGATTTGGGCTTTAACAATGCCAACAAGTGGTATCAGAGCAATCCAGGTTATGATTGCGGGTGTTAGTGAGATTATGGAGACAACACATGGAAGGGTTGAAGTTGAAAGATCAAAGGGAAACATGACGAGGTGTTGAAGACTTTATGACTGGTTTCCGCTGCAATCACAAGGTTATTGTGATGTTCGAAGTTTCTTGATACTCAAGGCTGCTAAGGTTATGGAATCTAGATTTTGGGAGAACACATGGAAGTAGAGCGGTTTCAACAATAGAGAAGTCTAGATTTTTTGCTGTGAAATCAGGTTGTATCTTGGCTTGTTCTAGTTGTTGAAAGTTTATTCAGTTCAGTGTTCAAGATTGAGTTGATAAAACAACTTGACTTGTAGATCCATGACTAAGGGACGCCTTAGAAAAAGGATATGTGTGTAGAAAGTTGTTTCGACGTTTTGTTAAAAATCTCACTATGGAGGTGAAACATGGAGTCTGCGTGAGGCAAAGCAGACATGAACTTATGAGAAGTTCATATACGATCAAGTCTGATAATGTCTTCAATGAGGGTTTAAGTGTCAGGGATAAGGATCAGAGTTTCAAGAGCTAAAGAAAAACACAAAGGTTGTGTGAAGTTCTGTAATAAGAGATGCTTGGACTAAGGGTGTGTCGAAAGTCTATCTAGCAAGGATGATGGCTTGATGGCGGGTTCTGTTAAGTTATAACAGCGGTACACATAGGAGTTTAGGCAGATCTAACACAGAAGAGTGTGGTTAAACAAGAAGAGCTGAATGGAAATTTGTATCGAAATTCTTCCCAACAAGACTGGTTAGGAGGAGTGTTCCATCATGGATGATGGCGGTACAAGATGAATTCAGACTGTGGTTGTTTAACCATAAAGCAAGATTTTTGAAACACAAAAGGGAAGCTAAGAGAAACGAAATCGAGCAGTACTGTTTAACACTGTTAATAAAGTTCTGTTTAACAAGAAGCATGGATCATGGTTTGTGTCGAAAGTCTATCTAGCATGTTTGGTAGCTTGATGGCGTGTCCAGTTAACGTTAATGGTGGTACAAAAGGAGTCCGAGGCTGTGGTGTTTAAACAGAAAAGTTTTTTGAATCAGAAGATTATTTCAAGGGTTGAAACGTGTATGATCGAGGGAGGTAATTGCATTTGGTTAAAGGAAATTAGGATGCAGAGGGAAGATGAGTTCAATCAACAACAGATTCATGATGGTCATGGAGGAGGCTGTGTGATTGATTGGCTTACAGTAGAATCTGTGTAGCTTCGGGCGTGAGGGAAACATGATTATATTTGTACTTAGTTTAAAGTGCAAAAGCGTATATAGGTAAAGGGACTTACCTAAAGATGAAGGAGTAGGCTAAGCTCTGGTAGTCAATGTTTAAGGTAACCGTGAAGAATCAGAATTCATGGAGTATTGATTCTGGTTCCAGGTGGAGCTCGTCTTGGAAATCTGAAACGGTTTCAAGTTTCTCTGAAAGAAAAAAAAGAGACAAGACATGAAGATGAAGATGTCAATAAATTCAAGCATAATCAGGTTGCAACATGAGTGAGAGGGAAAGCTTTCAGGTTAAATGCTTGGTAAGGATAGAGACATCGCGTTAAGAGGCAAAAAGGTAAAGAGGTTACCTGAAGTTGCAGGAAGCAAGAGAGAAGGTTGGTCTTTCGTCATGAGTAGCTGGAAAGGAACATGGAATCAAGTGTTAGATTCCACAAGGAGCTACTGTGTGAAGAAATATGTTGAAATCCAAGCGGTGATTTCAGTGTCTCGGATAAGTCTGAAAATAACAAAGGCTAGAAGGATGGTTCAAGTTTGTGGTCTTACCATGAATCATTATGGGAGCAGAAGTACTTCGACTGATCACCGAAGAAACTGCGGAGTAGAAATCAAAAGTGATGATTTCACATAGCCTAGAGAAATCAGAAGAGACAGAATAAATGGAGTAGTTCCGGGATTTATTGAAGATGTTACTATTTAATGGAATCAAAAAATGATTCCTGTTCTAGGCGGAGTTCCATGTCCAGGTGGAGCTGAAGAATGGTAAGATAAGGTGGAGCTGCTGTGGGAAAAGAAACCAAGTTAAGTTCTCAACAAAAATCAGAGGCGCAAAGGAGTTGTGTAAGAGTTACCACAAGAGAAGTGCCATTGAAGGAGAACATATAAGGCTTTAGTAAAGCTGGCAAAGAGTTCAGCCTAACTGGAGGAGATTACATATGGAAACGTCTTAAAAAGTGGAGGTGGCGAAGGCTTTTGCCAGACAAGCTGTATAGAGAAGACAAGCTAGCTCTGTCTACAACTTTATCAAGAGAGATGAGTCGGACGCTGGAGGCTCTTGAGCATTGATATCACATGATCAACGATGAAATGAAATCGAGCGTTCCCATCAATGGTGATAACTTGAGAGAGAGTCAAGAATCTCTATGAGTTTTTGAGCTCAAGAAGAAAACAGAATCAGAGCGGTTTGACGAGAAATCTGCAAGAAGACCGTATCCTATGAGTTAGGAATGAGAGGTGTGTGGCAGAGATCAAGTCAGAAGATCCTGGAAGTCAGTTGTGGAACACGAGATGAATATGATCCTTAGTTTGAGGGGAAGAATGTGAGATAACAAACTAAGTTCCACATTGGAGAATTATACAAAGAGTGTCTAATATATAAAGAGATGTCCAACTCTAATTAGTAGGAGGCCTTTTGGGAATAAAACCAAAAGTAAAACCATGCGGGCTTGCCTAAGGCCCAAAGTGAACAATATCGTACTAATCGGACAATATAGAGTTGGACTTGGGCTTTAACAATGCCAACAATCTTTATATTTTTACCGAAAAAACAAACAAACATGCTCATCACAAGTTTAACCAAAATATCGAATAAAAGAAACAAGTCTTTGAGATCGCAAGGGAAGGTTCACCATCAGCAGCTGCCTTGACTTTGGTCCAAAAGCATGAGGAATCTTCGAAAGAGAAAGAAAAAGCAAAAATTGATCAAGCAAATAATTCAGTAGAAAGTAATTAGCCTCCCTCAGTTCATGGTGTCACATTATTTAGGAATGGTTAAAATTCTACGGAGAAAGATGCCAACAAAAAATCTTATATATATAACTGATTTCACTTGAAAACAATTTTCAAATAATTCAAAAGTTACATAATTATAAATTTAAGTATGCTTAATCATTATTAGTTTTATCTCAAATAAATTAATATAATAAGAATCTTAATGATGTCAGATTTTATTTCTATTTATTAATTGTGGGTCAAATTAATATAATAAGAATCTTAAGAATCTTAATAAGTTAGTTTTCAAATTTATTCAAAGACATTGTATTCTCCAAATTTCAAAACCTAAATTTGCAAAATATCCCTTTAATCAAGTTATTTGAAACATTATATTTTAATGTTCTCTCTCTAAAAACTTTTCTCCACCTTCTCTTTAACCTAGTTTCAGCTTCAGCCAGCCTCGCTCCTCCCTGCTCCGGCGGCGGTGGTCCTTCTAGATCGTCGTCGGAGGCTCGTGTCTTCTCTTTCTATTTTGCTTCATCGGCTTTTTCCTTTTCCCTTCGGTCTTGCCAAAGCCCTAGATCTGCCCCCTCCGCCTCAGACTTCTCATCTATTCGCGATAGATCCGGTGGTTTGTCTCTCGCGGTAATCGATCTGGTGTGACGGCGACAATTGGTGCAAGTGACTGTCGGTGGAATCGGCTAAGTGGGTGGTTGGTGAAGTATGTATCTTTGCTGGAGCTCCTGCAATAGATCTGTTGGTACCGAGGCGGTGTTGTAGAGGTTAGCGCTAGGACCAGATCCTCTCTCCCGCTTTCAGGTCGCTGGATTTGCTTTCAGCTTTTTCCTGGATCTAGGGTTCCGACCATGAGAGCGACGACGCGTGGAGTTTAGATGAGACTTTCTACCCCGCGGTTCTTCATTGTCACGCTTCCTGGGTGGCTCGAGTGAGGTTTGTGTCTCTTGGCTGGGTTTTTTATGTCTGGGTTTTTGGATCCGTCCAGAGCCTCTCTGCTTTTGGGAAATCCTGTTCCTGGTTCTCAGTTTTGGGTGCGTGTGAGGTGCTTCTTCTTCCGGTGTTGTCGTCCGAGCTTGGAGGTTCCTGTGGCAGCGCGTAACAAGTCACGAGACAGCATCCACGTCTCGTTGGTGGTCTCTGTCCTCCGGAGTCGAGCTCTTGACTGTGGCAACATGTAAGTCTCTCTCTTTCCTGCAATAAAGGCGTCATCTTTTTGGAGTTGTAGCTTCTGTGAAAGCGGTATGGTCTATAGAGTGTGGATATGAGGTAGTTTGGCACTCGGTTCTCTTACTAGTTTGAAGGTTGCTTTTTCCGGAGGAGGTGTGCCCGATATGTCTCACTGATCTTTTTGTTTGGTGGGTTAAACGGGTGTATACGGTCTTGGGTTTGGAGGGTTGGAGGCAGCAATCTCTAGTTCACCGTCCCGAATGACGGCACCGCCTATCTGTGGACTCCTCCTCGTGAGTATGATATCTCTTCAAGTTTTAATGTTTCTGATTTATCTCCTTTTTGCGCAGATGATCCGGATTTGTGGTCAAATCCTTTTGAAGAGGGAGGGAATGATAGAACCCAGGACGTGGAGCAGACTCAGCATAGTGACTAAGACGATCAGATCAGTCCAGCTGAGGTTCAGCCATTCAGCCGTACCAGATCAACGGACAGAGCCGTGTACCGGATCGACCCGCGTGCACCCGGACGTGACCTAAGGATGGATCCACGACCTGATGACCGAATCAGCCGAACCACAGGCGTTCTTCCCCGACCCATTCGCCATTCTAGAGCCAACAGTCAAGCCAGAACCCATGATCATCGAGAAGAATCAGATTCCGGACTTAGCCTGTCTTTCCTGGCCCGTTTGGGACGTACCGCACGCCCGGATCAGGCTGATCACGACATTTCCAACCACTTTGATGATTTCATGATGATCGATGCTTCCAACTACTCCAAAGGAAGGATACTTAAGCTCTCTGAAGATTTGGGTCGAGCTATCTCTTCATCCGTTCATGGATCATCGACGATCAACCATGCGGGCAGCCTTACGTCCGTCCTGCTCCTTACCGCGGACGACCTGATCACCACAGAATGAACCTGGACATCTTTATGAATCTGGACCAGTCAACATAAGAATCCGCACCTTGACCAGTCTTAGTCAAATTTCGAAATTCTATGTCTTGTTTTCATTCATTTCTATTTTCCATGTTGTCTTTTCCCACAAATGTCTTTATGTTTCTTTGACTCAAAAACCTTATAAGTATGTGATGATCCCCTTAATAAAAAAAGGAAATCGATTTTCCTTTGCTTATTTTTGAGTCTTCTCTCATTGTTCTTTACTTAGAACATTCTTACTTCTCTTGGTGAGGTCATCTCCAAGCGAACCACTTCGTTGTGTTAGACCGGTGCGTCACATCCGGCAACCTTCGAATCACTGGTAGTATCTTTGGGCTATTCCGCAACCCTTAGTGTCACCCCTCGATCCATCAGTTCTCAATCCCCTCGGATCTGAGTTCATATCAACCATACCGAAAGAGTGATGCATATTTTGGTTCTATCAAGTGTTATCAGAGCCACTCTCTCGGTAACTCCTTTTTTTTTATCCATTTCATCTCATCTTCCATATTATTCATCTAAATTTCTTATCTATCTATCTTGAACCCGGGCCCCTCATTACCCCCATAAAAAAAAGATCTATATAAAAAAAAGAGGAAAAGTATAAAAAAAAAAAAAGATATTCCAAAGTTTGTTTTTGTTTGTGGTGTGGTGGTGGAAGAGAAAGCCTGCTGGCCGAAGAGAAATCCGGCCTTTGAGGTGGTTAAGGCCGGTTCCCCTCTAATTCTCTTATCTTTCTCTGTTGATCTTTTGTGGTTCACTTGGATTTGCTCATTGGGTGATCTAGTTTGCTCTCTTAGAACTTTGGGCGGAACTCTCTTGTGTGATTAAAATTGAGTGAAACACATGTGTGGGTGAGGATAAACACCTGAGTGTGTGAGGGTTTTAATATAACTTTACCTTGTTTAAGTTTTCAGGTAACCATGGATAGTGAAGAAGAAAGAAACCGACCCGGAAATTCACATGCCGGATTATTTAACTTGCAAATGCGTGCTCTCAATGATTTTATGTCTAACTTGTTGAATATAGGTTTGGAGGCGATCCATCAGAGGCTAGATGAACTTCAGGGCCGTCCAACTCAGTCACGAACCAGAACCAGACGTGACCATCCAAGGAGGAACAGCTGGTCCAACCTAGAAATCCGAGAAGAGTCTTATGATGATGATCAATCCATCAACCGTCCAAGGAGAGTTCCTAGGCATCAAAACCGAGGTGATGTCAATCCTTTTGGTAGAAATGAAAGAACCAATGATGGTTGGGTGGTTTGAAATTGAAAAATCCAAATTTTGATGGCAGAAATGATCCGGATGCTTTTCTTGAATGGGAAAGAAAAATTGAACTTGTGTTTGATTGTCAAAATTTTTCTGATATTAAAAAGGTTAGACTTGCTGCTGCTGAGTTTACTGGCTATGCTATTAACTGGTATGATCGAGTTGTGACTAGCAGGAGGAGAGCAGGTGAGGCGCCAGTTGATACATGGGATGAGCTTTCCATGCTGATGCGGAGACGCTTTGTTCCCGACCACTATCACCGAGATCTACACCATAAACTCAGGCGTTTGCTTCAAGGTTCTAATTCAGTTGAGGACTATCACCAGGAGATGGAGACCCCTTAGACGCCAACATGGCCAGATTTCTTACCGGGCTCAACCGGGACATACAAGACCGCATGGAGCTGGAAGACGGAGAAGATGCTACACAAGGCCGTGCTGATCGAGCAACAAGTCAAGAGAAAGGGTCTCACTAAACCGACCTTTGCTTCTAAACCGACCTTTGCTTCTAAACCGACCTTTGCTTCGAAGCCAAACTATCAAGGCAAGGGTAAGTTTTCTTCCACAACAAATACAGCTTTTAAGACTAATGTCCCTGCTCGTGTTGATAGACAAAAGAAAGAAGAGGCTACCAAACGAACCAGAGACATCCAATGCTTTAGGTGTCATGGCCTTGGCCACTATGCCAACCGATGTCCAAACCAAAAGGTGATGGTGCTCTTGGAGAATGGAGAAGTCGAATCTGAAGAAGACAAGGAGGATCTCGGACCAGTGTATGATGATGATGATGAGGAAGAAGCACTTGACTTCCCGGTTCATCCCTTCTTGTTACTAGGAAGGTCTTGGACGACACCACTGATCCCATCTTTGATGAGGAGGTCGATGGAGTGATCGATGAGTTTTGCTCGACCTTTGTGGAGAGTTCTGATCCGATCTATGATGAGGATGTGCCTTGAGTGTTCAACCAAAATCCAATGACAAAGAACAAAGGGAGAATCTCTTTCACTCTAGATGTCTCATTTCTGATAAAGTTTGTTCTTTAATTATTGATGGAGGTAGTTGCACTAATGTGGCTAGTGACACCCTTGTAAAGAAACTTGGGCTTGTTACTCGGCATCTTTCTCGTCCTTTCAGGTTGTAGTGGCTCAATGAGGCCGGAGAACAGTATGTGAAGGAGCAAGTCACGGTTCCACTCTCCATTGGCCGATATGAGGATGAGGTTGTGTGCAATGTGCTTCCCATGGATGCTTGCCATGTTCTCTTGGGCCGGCCTTGGCAATTTGACAAGAAGGAAGTGCATGATGGTTTCACAAACCGACACTCATTTGATCATAAGGGAAAGAAGATCACCTTGGTGCCTTTGTCGCCTTCG
>NC_027756.1:35264061-35265217 GCF_000695525.1 Brassica oleracea var. oleracea
GGCAGCACTATCTTTGGCCTAAGGAGTTCATCATCCACACTGATCATCAGTCTCTAAGACACCTTAAGGGTCAGAAGAAACTCAACAGGAGGCATGCTCGTTGGATGGAGTTCATTGAGACATTCCCTTATGTGATCAAGTACAAACAAGGTAAGGAGAATGTTGTGGCCGATGCATTGTCTCGAAGGTATACTCTTCTCTCAGCCCTTGAAACTAAATTGCTTGGCTTTGAATTTATCAAAGATCTTTATGCTTCTGATCAGGATTTTAAAGAGATTTTTCGAAAGTGCTCAAAGGTTGCTTATCGCAAATACTTTCAAAATTCTGGTTTCTTATTCTGTGATAACCGTTTGTGTGTGCCCCAATGTTCTTTGAGAGTTTTTTCTTAGGGAAGCTCATGGAGGTGGGCTTATGGGACACTTTGGTGTCAAGAAGACTTACAAGGCGGTTCATGACCATTTATACTGGCCGAGCCTGATGAAAGATGTTGAGAGGATCTGTAGCTGATGTGTGGTGTGCAAGAAGTCTAAGCCTAAAGCATCACACCACGGTTTGTACTCAGCTCTACCCATTCCCTCTCATCCTTGGGTAGACATTTATATGGATTTTGTGCTTGGATTGCCTAGGTCTAAAGCTGGACGAGATTCTATCTTTTTGGTTGTTGATAGGTTCTCGAAAATGGCTCATTTCATTCCTTGTCACAAAACTGATGATGCTGTGCAAGTTGCAGATTTATTCTTTAAAGAAGTAGTTAGATTGCATGGAATGCCTAAGACCATTGTCTCTGATCGTGATGCTAAGTTCCTTAGCTATTTTTGGAAGACCTTGTGGTCTAAGCTAGGTACTAGATTGATGTTCTCTACAACTTGTCATCCGCAAACTGATGGGCAAACTGAAGTAGTTAACCGAACCTTGTCTGCTTTGCTTAGATCTTTGGTTAAAAAGAATCTTAGGACTTGGGAAGAATGTTTGCCTCATGTTGAATTTGCTTATAACCATGCTTTGCATTCAGCTACTAAGTTTTCTCCTTTTGAGGTTGTTTATGGATTTAATCCCTTGTCTCCACTTGATCTTTTACCTTTGCCTTTGAGTGAACGAGTTAGTACAGATGGCAAGAGGAAGGTGGACACGATCAAGAAGCTGCATGAACAGGTCC
>NC_027756.1:35265590-35315787 GCF_000695525.1 Brassica oleracea var. oleracea
GACGTGACCTAAGGATGGATCCACGACCTGATGACCGAATCAGCCTAACCACAGGCGTTCTTCCCCGGCCCATTCGCCATTCTAGAGCCAACAGTCAAGCCAGAACCCATGATCATCGAGAAGAATCAGATTCCGGACTTAGCCTGTCTTTCCTGGCCCGTTTGGGACGTACCGCACGCCCGGATCAGGCTGATCACGACATTTCCAACCACTTTGATGATTTCATGATGATCGATGCTTCCAACTACTCCAAAGGAAGGATACTTAAGCTCTCTGAAGATTTGGGTCGAGCTATCTCTTCATCCGTTCATGGATCATCGACGATCAACCATGCGGGCAGCCTTACGTCCGTCCTGCTCCTTACCGCGGACGACCTGATCACCACAGAATGAACCTGGACATCTTTATGAATCTGGACCAGTCAACATAAGAATCCGCACCTTGACCAGTCTTAGTCAAATTTTGAAATTCTATGTCTTGTTTTCATTCATTTCTATTTTCCATGTTGTCTTTTCCCACAAATGTCTTTATGTTTCTTTGACTTACAAACCTTATAAGTATGTGATGATCCCCTTAATAAAAAGATAATCGATTTTCCTTTGCTTATTTTTGAGTCTTCTCTCATTGTTCTTTGCTTAGAACATTCATACTTCTCTTGGTGAGGTCATCTCCAAGCGAACCACTTCGTTGTGTTGGACCAGTGCGTCACATCCGGCAACCTTCGAATCTCTGGTAGTATCTTTGGGCTATTCCGCAACCCTTAGTGTCACCCCTCGATCCATCAGTTCTCAATCTCCTCGGATCTGAGTTCATATCAACCATACCGAAAGAGTGATCCATATTTTGGTTCTATCAATTGAGTCTCTTGGAAGCTGTAGGTCTTTATCCATTGCTTCAAGGTTTGAGCCGCCTTTATCTTTGGGAGCTCGCGGCAACTGAGAGCTTAGTCCGCTCACAGCTCTCCTTTGGGTTATCGACGCAACGTTACCTCCGGTGCATCTCTTAGGCTATTCTTCTTTGTAATAGAAAGTGTATTTTCATTATAGATGCTTTGTTTAGTTTCAATTTCTGCGATTCCGTTTCTAGTTTTCTTCGTATTTCTGTAAAAATGAATAAATTGGTATAATAAATTTAACATTTTAACAAAAAAAAAAAAAAAAAACAAGAAAAGGTTTCGTTACGAGTCTGCCGTGGGTTAGAAAACAAATTGAGCTTTACGACACACACACACACACACACAGAAAGTGCCTTAAGAGAAGAGTCAGAAACGCAACACCGAATGAGAGAAAGAGAACAAATTCTCTCTTTCCCTTTTTCATCTTTTAGTTTAATCTTTCCCGCTCTCTCTATTTCTTCCTCACATCACGTCTTCCTTCCCGATTCATTCTCCGCCGCGTTAACCACCAGGTCTCTTTCTCTCTTCCCGTCTCCCATTAATCTGTTTTGCTTCTTCTGTGCATGATCTCTGATGTTTTGACTGTTCCTCAAACTTGATTTGCTGGGTTTTATAATCCAACTGATTTCTCTGTTGCTGTCTGAATAAGTTACGGTCTTGAATTTCCTAAAGTTATAGCCTTTTTGTATATTCGGACCAACCCTTGTCTGCAAAGTCTTCGACTTTCCAGTCTGTAAGATTCTTTAATTAACGCTAAATATATTCTCTCTTCATCCTTCTAGCTCTCTTGTTTTGGCTCGGGAACAGATTTGCTGAATCTAATTCAAAGCTGTTAGATTTAAGAAGTCTTGCTTTTGTGCCCTGATGTGGATTCTCTTGTTTTCTCAAAGTTTATGGCCCTGTTTGCTTTTTGTTTGTGCAGTATACAAGAGGCTGGAGCTGGGGAAGAAGAAAAATATTGTCTATGGAGGGAGACGGCGTAAAAGGTTTGGCATGCCAGAAGACTATGGATGGGAATGCGAGTAATGGGAATGGTGTGGAGAAGACTGTACCTTCTTGCTGCCTCAAGGCCATGTCTTGCTTACCAGAGGAAGATGCTAAGTGCCACTCCACTGTTGTCTCTGGATGGTTCTCCGAACCTCCTCACCCTCGCTCTTCTGGTCTCTTTGCTTTGTTCTTTTCTTCTCCATTTTTTCACAACATATGTCTTATTTTTGGACTTATTATTATTTTTTTTTTTTGTATTTTGGATGCAGGGAAAAGAGGCAAAACAGTGTATTTCAATAACCCTATGTGGCCAGGTAGGTCACTGACCTCTTAGTAGACTTGTTCCTTTTCAGTATCTTTTGGTACCTTAAGATTGTCTTTGTTTGAGGTTTTTGATGTGTTTATTATACGCTAACCTGATGTGCCTAGGAATGGTTGTACATGTGACTTATGCAGTTATGCTGTTTTTCTTTTGTGTTGATTGTAGGAGAAGCACACTCACTGAAAGTTGAGAAAGTTCTATTCAAAGACAAGTCAGACTATCAGGAAGTCCTAGTGTTTGAGGTTTGAACTAGCTTTTTTCTCGTTAGACTTTTCTTATCATCTTCTCCAGCTTCTGACTGTGCTGATTTGTTTAGTTTGTAAATGTTTATGCTTTAGAGTAACCTCTTTTTTTGGCTCTTGTTTTTGCAGTCAGCTACCTATGGGAAAGTGCTTGTTCTAGATGGTATTCTACAGCTGACTGAAAAAGATGAATTTGCATATCAGGAGATGATAGCCCATCTACCTCTATGCTCCACGCCTTCACCTAAAAACGTAATTTCTCTGATTCTCTCACCTTGAAATTTTAGACTCTGGTTGTATGAATCAAGTGGCCTGGTATAGTTCAGGTGTTACTATTTGATCTCATGAGATGGATCATTTTGGTTGTGTAAATATTTGCAGGTCCTGGTTGTTGGTGGAGGTGATGGTGGTGTTCTCAGGGAGATTTCTCGCCATAGTTCTGTTGAGGTTATTGACATTTGTGAGATTGACAAGATGGTTATAGATGTAAGTATAATGGTCTTCCTTTGCTTATCATAAGCATGATTCTTTTTGGTATGTGCTCTATCTCAGACAACATTTGATTGTTTTGGTCTTGTAGGTGTCTAAGAAATTCTTCCCTGAGTTAGCGGTTGGATTTGAGGATCCTCGTGTTCAACTTCACATTGGTGATGGTAACTAAGCATCCTTCTACTTACTCCCAGTTTTAAAACCTATTTGAACTTTTGTAATGAATCACATTGGTGTCTATTTGATTGCTTCTGGCAGCAGTTGAGTTCCTCCGCAACTCCCCTGAAGGGAAGTATGATGCCATTATTGTGGATTCTTCAGATCCTGTTGGTATGATTCTCTTTGGATATCTGAGTAGCAGCTGATGAGTTTTACCTCTCTCTCACGCTTTTTGGCTTCTATACAATATACATAGGTCCTGCTCAGGCGCTTGTTGAGAAGCCTTTCTTTGAAACGTTAGCTAGAGCGTTGAAGCCTGGAGGAGTTCTTTGCAACATGGCGGAAAGCATGTGGCTCCACACTCATCTCATTGAAGACATGATCTCGGTTTGCCGCCAAACATTCAAAACCGTTCAGTATGCGTGGAGCAGCGTGCCAACATATCCTAGGTAACTTGTAGTTTTGCTTCTAATCACGATCTCGGTTTGTGGCCTCACTAAAAAACAATGTATAATCTTTATTGCAGCGGCGTGATTGGTTTCATCTTGTGCTCAACCGATGGTCCGGCTGTTGATTTCAAGAACCCTATCAATCCCATTGAGAAACTAGACGGTGCCATGACTTATAAAAGAGAAATGAAGTTTTATAACTCGGATGTAAGTTTCTTAATGACTTCTCCATAGATTCACTTGTACATAATCTTAAATCTGTTTTTTTCTTTCTTAACAAAACAGATGCACAGAGCAGCTTTCGCTTTGCCCACATTCCTTAGAAGAGAAGTGGCTTCACTTCTGTCTTCTTCTTCTTGACTTTTCTATTGCCTTAACAGTTTTATTATATCCAATCATATATAAAACCTCTGTAACAGAGAGAATAATAACATCATATGGAGGCTTTGTATCTCTAAGCTCACTCCTTTTAATATATTTTATTAAAGACTTCTATTTTTATATATCGGCACTATACGCATATAATCATCACTATTGAAATCCGGTTCAGCTGGTTTCTGAAGTAGTAGCATAGGTGGCATTCGTTCCAGCATCCTCGGTTTACGCACCGAACCGCTCCTTCGTATAGTCCGCAAGATGTTTGCAGCAAACCGTGACGCGTACATCGTAGCACCAAAGCTCGGTGAGCTTCCACAAGCTTCTTTAGCCAAAGCGTCCTGCAACCGGTTCTCTTCTTGTCTAAGACACTCCTCTAGTCTCTTCTTCACGCATCTTCTCCAAAAGGCTTGTATGAAGCAAGCAGCCCAAGTCCTCCATTGCTGCGAGTAGAACCTGAAAGTATGTCTCAGCTGTTTGCTGTGGAGACGTCTGAACTGAGAAGCCACGAATTTGAGGTTGTCTGCTTTGAGTGCGAAGGCTTCGACTTCCACGAGAGCTTGAACGGTTCTTGTCGAGATTGGGAGGTTTGTGGATGTGTGTGGGTCTAAAGCCCAGGTTAGAAGCTCCTCTCCGCAGAAATCACCAGCTCCGAGATGCTCGGAGTTGAAGAAACCGGTTCTTCCACCGTTTGTTGTCATTGTTAGAAGCTTCCCACGCATTATGAAGAGCATTTCATCTACAGGATCTCCTTCTCTGACGATGTAGCTTTCCTCTGTGTACAGCACAGGTTGCAGACGGTCACATAGAGCATCAAGAAGCTGCTCGTCCATTTGCTCAAACATAGGGACCTGGATAAAGACATCATGATACTTTTAAGAGTGAGTTTAAAGAGAGGAGATGAGTTTAGTTTTTTTTTTTGTATTACACGCATGACAAGGGCGAGACAGAGATGGCGTTTAATGTCGCGTCTAAGATCTTTAGGGAGGTTACTAAGGAGATTCTCTTCGTTAACGCCTCTGGTCTCTTGCCATTTGTACTGCTCGTATCGTCGGATTCTTTTCCTTAGATTGTCGGGGAGCAAACGGTGAGACATCCATTGTTCAGCGTCTCTTCTCTTGACTCTCATCTCCTCCAGCCTTGTGGTTGTTGATTGCAGATACGTCTAGTTTACAACAATAACCAATCATTTCGCAAACACTATATATGGGACAGTTTGATGGTGGAGAGAAGCTAACCTGCATGTTCCCGATCAAGAACGAGAAGAGAACCAGTCCGGAGATAGAAATGAAGACCGCGAAACAGTTCTCCCATATGTATGTACTTGTTTTAAGGTTTTGTCCCAGCGAACTGAATCAAGAAACACACCAGAAAGAAGGAAGATGCAAGAAACAGTTAGTAGTGTTGTGTTCTTTTGTACATGATCGAAGATTTGTGGCTTTATTGAATGTAATCTCTCAATACCTGAGGTTTTGGAGACCCCACCAGAAACAGTAAAAGAACTTCAGAGGGAAATCATGAGACTCCACCACACCGGACTGAAGTGCGCCAAGGAATATCCCAAACTCGAAACGTGTTGCGTTACATTCCAGAACCGGACAAGACGCATTGAGAAAAGTGTTGTCTCCAAAAGTGGGAGGCTCCCTACAATACAACGAATCTATTTCGCAGATCCTCCTGTCTCTCTCGCAAGCTTGCTTCCAGCACACGGTTTTGCGCTCGATAGAGAACAAATACCAGAAAGCACCAAACACCTGCGCATTCACCCGTTTTGATTTAAAAGATCATAGAAAGAAAACGGTTAGGAAGGAAGTGGACTCACATGACTAGCAAGCATGTAGAGGAAGAGGTTAAAAGCAGCTCCTGCCCAAGCTGTCTCTGTAAGTATGCCTGAGGTTCTAGTCACTTGCTTATAGAGCGGATAGATTCTCATAAACCTCGGTATGTATTGGAAGAAGACTATGAACTTCAACATATTCTTCGTGTGCAAAGTCTTGGGCTCTCTCATACTCGGAATGATTATCGAAATCACCATCTGAGAACATAACAATCACTCAGCGCCTAATGGGTTGGAGATGGATACAAATAAAAAACAAATCATCAAATCTCATTTACCTGAGGAAGAGGAAGCACGGCAAGAATGTCGACGATGAAATGAGAGGACAAGTAACGTTTAGCGATCTCGCGCCTGTTCTCAACAAGAACACCTCTCCCAAAGACACGAGAAGAAGGAGCGATGAAGCCCGTACGGAACTGGAAAACCATGTGAATGGCGTAGAAGATGTCGGTGATGGAGCGCAATACGCTTGCGGTTGTCTGCATTTTCTTGTCGACATCAAGACAGTTCTTGGCCTTGTCGAGGACAGGTACGTAGAAGAACAAAGGGTCGACGGAGACAGCGACGATACAAGCTAAAACGAAGATCTTGTTCCACTTCTGAAGGAAAGATCCTTGTGGGTCAAGTATCTCGTGAGTGGAATCAATCCCTTTCGAAACCGTTTCTTTCAAAGAGTAAGACCTCCTGAACATTTTGATCCTTAAGAAGCATCCGTGTAACTTGTCTGAGATTGAGCTTATTGCCCTCCGGAATAAACCATCTGGAACCTCGGTTCTCTCGGAGTATTCCACGTCGGAAGCCTTGTCGGATTTCCAGTCGTGAAACCTGAACCAACAAGTGTGAACAAAACCAATTGAAAGAAAGTAAGATCCAGGACTTAAAGAGTTTGAGGAGACACTGACCTAACGGACTTATCTGGTCGAAAATTCATTGTTGGAGAGTTTGTTGATGCACAACTTGGTGTGAGGAAAATGCAAAACCCTGATTCCACAAGAAGAAAGAGTGAGTGAAGTGAGCCTAAACTTCATGTTTTTGTGTAATGAAGAACAAGTAGTGGAAAGTATTTTAACAGTTCAACAGACTATTTTTCTTTGAGTAGAAATCGGACCGAACTCGGACATGCGTTTTGGGTTTCGAGGAATCCAGTAGATTCGAAGAGAGTTCGAGGAATTGAAAAAAAAATAAAATCACTTTCTAAACCCGCCTGCCAAAAGAAGAAAAGACAAATCTTTGTTTTGTTTTTCCGAGAAAGAAAAGATGGAACAAGAAGAAGATACTGACTGATGATGAAACTTGAAAGCGAAGCCTTTTTATGGGAAGAAAGAGGGACTTTGTTACTAATCTCTTCTTTATACCTTTGCAACTCCTTCCGTTCTTTTTTCGTGGAAAATAGTTTCTTAGCTACACCATGCTTACTCTAATATGATGGAAACCATCCAATATATAAAAATGTGTCAACAACTACACAAAATTTATTTATGTTAATACATGCCACATATACGAAGTAAATGGTTATATAGTGACAACATCACAATTGTTTTTAAGCTAAGTTAATGGGGCCAATTTGCAATATATGAAAATTGATTCTGCCCTCTCTCAAATCGATTTTCTGTTGTTATTAACCCCAGTTTCGAAAATTGGAGATCCAAACAAAACATTTAAATCCACAATTGGGTCGGATAAAGTTAATTTCACTAAGCATTGTGATTCCCAAAATGCTTCATCTTCATCCTGCAACTGAATCTCCAAAATTCACACTATCGCACACAAATTATTCCAGTGACATTTCTTTAAACCCTATTATACATTTTCCCTACTCGCCACATCTATTTTAAGGAAAGAAAACAAAATTAGGTTGCTGGGTTTGTAATCTCTCTCAATTTTTTTCACCTTGTCTGTTTCTCTCTCTATGTGTGTTAGAAATCCTTAAATCGATTTTGCTTTACAAACCCTAACAATGTCGTTGTCTGTTTTGAAATCGATTTTCTGTTGTTATGAAACCTAATTTCAAAAATTGGAGATCCAAACAAGAGACTTAAATCTACAATTGGGTCGGATAAAGGAGTTGGGTCGGGTCGGGTCAGATTTAGTAAATCAGAATTAACTTTCAGATATTACAGATTAACCCCATTAACTTAGTTTAAAATCAATTAAATCCAATTGTGATGTTGCCACCGTATAATCATTTACTTCATACATGTGACATGTATTAACATAAACTTCGTGTATTTGTTACCACATTCTTATACATTAGATGATTTCCACCATATTAGCTTAAACTTCACGTAGGTGAGAAATTTTTTTTCTTTTTTTTTGTCACAAAGCAACTCCTTCCATTCTTTTTATAGATTTGGGACCAAATATGAGCGACTCATGAGTAACTCTGACTATTAAAATAATTGAGTAACACTGAATTTTAGTACAAAAAATCATTTTTAATTGAGGAATTTGGTAAAATAGAACAGAAAACAGGTCCACTCTCCTTATGTGGTTATGCCATAAGACCAGATATAAACTGTCCTTCTTCTTCAGGTTACTCGGCTCGACGAGATATTTTGAGGTTTGTTGTAAGACTTGTTTTGTTTTTGCATATGTTTCTCTGTTTGATTTTTATTCTTCCGATATTAACAAAGTTTCATAGGTTTCAATATTAGTTTGTGTGAAGGATTTAGGTTTCAGCTCGATTTCTGTCTAGTTTGAATGATTTAGGTTTGTAGTCCTTGTCGATTTTCCAATTTATGTTTTTGTGGTCATAGATTAAATAGTTGTTTCACTCTTATACATTTTTTTGTTTAAAAACATTGTAACATGTCTGTGTTGTAATGGTGGCTTAGAATTATATTATTATTTACGTTGTCAATAGGTATGGCGATGAATAAACTGCTGAAATAGTTATTTGAAGAGGGAACTGAAACTAAAGTTTAAGAAACCAGCAACAGTTGCCGAGTAAGCATCTTGAAGTTATTAAAGGGGGTCATTCCAAAAGAGTACAAGGATGTCATGAATGATCTGATCTTTGCTAAGATCATGGTGATTAATGAAATCAATCTTCGATTCTTGGGGAGACTGATTCACAGCTTTGTCTGCAAGCAGCTTATAACCGCAAAGACGCATGAGTTATTGTTAGTGTTTTCTAGGAGGCCTCTTTGTTTCTCGATGCAAGAATTCTATGATGTGATTGGATTGAAATATAAATAAGAAGGCGACATGGAGATTGACAAATGGGTAGACGATAAGGGGTTTTGGAATAAGTTGCTTAAGAGAAGAGGAAAATAAGCCTTAAGACAATCAAAAAGGAGCATCTTAAAACTTGTCATAACTGGTCTCATGTTAACATGCTCAGATATGTTTGTTTGTGTATCATTGCAGGCTTGATAATTGCAAAGGATGAGAATTTGTGAATTCCACACAAATACATCAAGTTATTGATGGATTTCGAGAAGATGAGGATGTATCTGCGGGGTCTTCATGCGTTTGATGAGCTTGTGATTTCCTTAATATCCTATATAAGAGTTCTATATTAATCTTCTTTCACTTCTCTTGAAAAGCTCAGGAAAATAAGTTCTAGCATCTACTAGAATGAGTTTGGAAAGCTCAGAAAACAGTTCTAGCATCTACTATAAAGAAAACATTGGTAAGCCATCTCACACTGATGGTCCTTCAAATGCTGCCAAGACAAGGGCATAGAAAAGTGTAAACAAGAAATATAACTCTTAGTCATGAACCCCAACTTTGAGCAACGCTTTTGGTTAATGTAATAAATTGTATGTGTGGTTGATCTCCCTTTTTTTGTTAATGTATTTGTGGTTTATCATTACGAAATGGATAATGTATAATGATGTGTAATTTAACACTGTTTTTGTTTTGTAATATTGATCATGATGATCTTTCAACGTAATGTATTTGCTGTTGTAATATTTATTTTAATGTGTTTATGTTATGTTTTGCGTTTTATAAGCAGGATAAAGACATGTCTGAATTGTTTGGTAGTTTACATGACGTAAACTTTGAACATAGTTGTATAGTTAGGACCAAGAGTTCTTATAGATTACCATGGGCCCAGTTACGATACACAACCAAAGTTGTATGATGGCTTAAACGAGAATGGTTAACCTCAGTCTCGTAAAGGCGAATTATATTCCTCCTTGTTCAGATCAATGTTGATATTGTTGTAACTATCTCCATGGATATGTAAAATAGTCACACACAACCTAGTTAAAACATTGTTCCGTACATAGGTAAGAAAGTTTATAATTTGTCGATCAATTTTGATGATAATAAGGGGACAATCAATTTGTATTGATCAACTCTGTAGGTAAGTAACTGAACTCAAGGTTGACAAACGTTTGATCAATTCTGAAATCTCCCAAAACCATATTCTTAGGTCTTCAATGCTACTTGTCGATTCCAAAACCAATAATTCACTTCCATTTTCTTCATCAACAGTAAATATCTATCATTTAAGGGGATCATATAGTGGACGAATTTGTTAAAAGATTAGAGCACACACCAGTATATTTATGTTCTTTTAAAGTGAAAAACTATACTTTATTATAATGAATCTAAATGTTTACCGTGTATCTCCTCCGATTGTATTTCAAAGATCAGCTTTGACATAGTCTGTACCACTGGGACTCTCATTAAGAAAGTCTGATGAGCCCTATCTCAATCCTCAAAATCACTCTCCTAATTTCATATTGTTAAAACTAGCTGAGTTTCATAATTGCATTGAAAAGTATGCATTTTAATTAGCCTCTTTGTTTTGTCTCAGAGTTGTAAATTATACATAGCGGAGGAATTTATTAAAAATTAGAGCACTCACCAATATATTTATGTTTTTTAAGTGAAAACTATATTTTATTAAAATGAATCTAAATGTTTACATAGTCTGTACCACTGGGACTCTCATTAAGAAAGTCTGATCTGAATCCACATAATCATTCTCCGAACTTCATATTGTAAACACTAGCTGTGTCTCATAATTGCATTGAAAAGTATGCATTTTAATTAGTCTTTTATCCATTCAGTGTTCGGAAGTGTTCTGGGCAATCCTCTAGGCGTTTCTTAAGCGTTATTCGTTTCAAAACTATTTGGATTTTCCTAAAATTTGCCAAATTAATCAGGTGATTACATGTTTGGAATAGATGCAAAATTTATACCGATATTGGTAAGTTAGGCAATCCAAAGAGTTCTGATACATTTTTTACCGAAAGTAAGAGTCTATGCCTAATTTCTTTGATACACTACTTGTATAACATATCAGATTGTTAATAAGGTACTACAGTTCAATACTTAACCTAATCTACCCAAGGCCACCAAATATCTTTTCTTCCTTAGTCTTGAGATCAAGCAATGTCTTTAGTCCAATGAGTTTGATCATTTCATGAATACACAAATGACACATAAGAAACATGTTTGTTAAGTGAGAGAGGTCATTTCGTCTCATTTCATCTCACTTATATAGCTACATCATAGCAATCACATCAAGACCGTAAATTTAACTAGTCAATCATGATTATCAACAGTCGCTTCCCCAACTTAACCATTCATACTCAATGAACCATCTCAAGATCCAGTCAATGCCTTATCATGCAATAAGTGAATTACTTGACTTAATCCAAGAGTACATTGAATAACGATAACTAAGCAAGCATTTTATAGTAGTTCCTATCATCCAAAGACTACGTGAATTAAAGAAAGAATGTGATTCTAAACGTATATCCACTGTCACACATTCACCTTAGTCTTTCGGAGTTGGTTTGATATGGTTTTTTATGCATGACATCTCTTTGCCTCATTTCCGTTAGATCTCTCACACAGTCCAAAATTTCTTCAGTGGAATCACCCAATGGTCGGCTGGACTTAACTCAGTCACAATCAAGTAAGCAAAAACTTGGATTTTTCTCAACAAGCGAAGATTTATCTCTTCCAAGTTCTCTCCGTTCTTTTGTAGGATTTTCATGGTATAATGAATAAATAAAACAAATAGACAATTAAATGAAGCAGTTGAGCTATTTCATTCCACAAATATGTTCAGAAACCGTTCCCACACGTTTTTAATTAAGCTAGAAAGCAAAAATAGTCACCCTACGCTATTTTTCTTTTGCTGTGCGACTTTGCCCTCTTGAGCGTATAATTGTTCGGTCCAAAATTACTTAGGTGAAAATGAGCTCATATTAACTGTCTAAGCGGAAAAGCTCAACTGCCATATTTGAATCTGACAATACTTATCTGAATCAGACCACTGTTATCTGAATCGAATCATCATTGTTGAGTTGACAAGCTCAACCTTCATGTCTAAACCCGACAACACTTGTTTGAATCCGACCATTGCTATTCGTCAATTTCAAATTGTCTTAATAACTGCCATAACTTTCCCATAATTCACAAACTAAACTAAATAGCTGATCTTAGAGTAAAACCGACAGTCTAAGCTTTTTCTGGCTCAAAAACAGAATGATCATAGTTTTACTCAAAATCATTGGTTCATTTAGTCTGATGCTTACATACATTCATCTATATCATTTTGTACTTACGCTTAGTGTATCCAACATTGGCCATCTCTTTTCAGCATCATTCAACAACGGAATTTCAAATATGATTACTTTTTTACGATTTCACTCCAGTCACTACCTGATCGACTCGTCCGAACTATCTAGGTCAAAAGACTCAAAACTGTCACTGAACCATCACAGCTCAATACACAAAACTTTATTTTCTTTTTTTGTTGATTCGAGATATCATACGGGATGAACCCAACCGACTAATCTCCGGACAGATACCTGTCCATGAGCACCTAACAGATCCCGTTGTTCGCAAGGGGAGTTAGATACCCATGTCGCCTGACCACAGATATGGGTAATCTGAGTGTGAGGTTTCGAATCCGGATCCCTTAGGAATTTTCCGAACCGCCTTCGCCACCCAACCACACCCGCGTAGTTTATCCGCAGAACATTGAATGTTATACAATTCCTCAACAGTCTGGGCGTTTTGTCTATCTAATTTAAATTTTGTCTTTTTAACTTGATTCATATCTACCCTTTCAACTTGCCCTTTTAAAAATCATTTTCTCATGAACGGTTCGAATAAAACAGCCGCATTTAATATATATTGTGTACATTTATATCACGAAAGACTTGGATTATAGAATTAGGTAACCTTAATTGAAAAGAAACCGATATCTTCCAAACATTAGATCATACTTTTCAAACTTAGTCCTAACATCTTTAATTTCTTAGTGACATGTTTTTTTTTCCGTTAGGGAAACACATCACCCCTCCCTTTTGCTGTCATTAAACACGCAAGACTTAATTAGTATATGCAAACAAAACATAATCAGATTTGTATATTAAACTTCTGTAGTTAATGGTTGTTGTCTCACATGAATGATTATAATCCTTCATATTATAATTGATGCATTTGTAAGCTACTTTGAACCTACGTTGCACGGAAGCTTCATCGGACGTCCGCTTCCCGCTTCGGAACCGGAATCGGAATCGGAACCTTGTGGAAGCTTGCGGAATCTCGCTTCCAAAACGTTTCTAAAATATTCTCTTTAAAAACCTGTTGGAAGCTTACGATTCCGTTTTGGAATCATGCTTCCGTTTTAAAAAAAAATGCAATGTATATCAATAAAATATAAAACCATAGTTTTAATCTAGGAAAAATGAAAGCTAGCTACATCAAGTATTGGCCATCACATGGCTAACCATGCCAACTATATTAATGCATGTTTAACTACACGAACTATATGTTACGCATGACCACATCCCCCAAGTTAATGACGTTATGTAATCAACATCATTAAGTTAAATAGAGTAACCGGCGATGGACACGTGGATGTCGGAAACTAAACGCTGTTAATTATCCCGTTAAGACAGATTGTAACCCGACCCGTCTACCCAATATTTCTATAATTCTAATCCGGCCCAAACATAAATAACCCACCCGACCCGATCTGTTTCTTCAACTCTTCCTCTTCTTTTCTCACGAAACCAGACATATGAGAAATTAGGGTTTGGATGCAAATCACTGAGAAAAACTAAGGTTGTGAAATCTTGTGTGGTTACTAAACAAATCAAGGAAGAAGAATAAAGAGAATTCTCGTTGAGATGAGGTAATTGCTTCATATCAAAACTTTATAGTTTCAATTGGTTGTTAATGTCTCAGTTTTTAAGGATTGTGGTGTCGGGTTGTTGTCTGAGTTTTTAAGGATAATAGGGGTTTTGTATGTTAGTTTATTGTGTTTATGCTTGTTTATTGTCAAGTTGTGGTCCTCATGTGGTCTTCTTGTCGGCTTTATGTTTTATATGTATATTAATGGTGCTTTTTTTGGACTTTTAAACACAGTGACGAGGATTTGGTGATGAAAGTAAAATGTTATCACTCTGGAAAATTTGAAAAGAAAGAAGCGATTGTAGATTACGTAGATGGAGAGGTCACAATGTTTGAGGTGGATTATAATTGTGTCTTCACATCCTTGGTGTCAAAGTTGACTGAGAGAAATATCGTTACTGGGAAAGTATGGTTCAAGCTCCCATATGAAAATATTGAAGATAGAAAGCCGTTGTGGGAAAATGTGGAGAAAAACAAGAAGAAACTGGAAACAGCAGGTCGATGGTATAAGGAGGTCGACATATATATTGAAAAGTATGGTATTGAAGAGGCTAGAGAAAATAGTGTACATGAAGAGATGGCCATTGAACCGATTCATGCGTAACATATAGTTCGTGTAGTTAAACATGCATTAATATAGTTGGCATGGTTAGCCATGTGATGGCCGATACTTGGTGTAGCTAGCTATCATTTTTCCTTTAATCTATATAAAATAAAAAAAATTAATAGTAATGAATATTGAGTTATAAATATAAAAATATTAAAAATAATACTATAAATTATCTTTATGCATTGAGACTTTTTATTAAAGATATAGCACATATTGAAATATATTGTGTTAATTATTTATGAAGTATTAAAAATAATTAATATAATATTTTTCGTAAACTTAATTTATGTGTATTTTTACAGTTTTAATATAAAATCATTTCAAAATTATTATAAATGAATAAATGCTTTATTTCAAATTTAAATCATATAATTTTTAGTCCTATTTTTTTTTAAAAATTATATATATATATATATATATATTTATATATATGGATATACGCTTCCAACACGTACCCGCTTCCTAATATTTTAAAAAATCTCGCTTCTGCGCTTCCTTACGCTTCCGCTTCCACGTACCCGCTTCTGTTTCCATGTAACATAGCTTTGAACGTAAATAAAAATAGATTCTAAAATGAAAAAATATCGCTGCTAGTTTGCAAAAAAAAAAAGAAAGAAATATTGCTGCTACCACTATCATTATTAAAATCAATACTCTTTTCGTATAGAACTATACATTTAAACGAAAGCCCTTTCTCAAAAAAAAAAAAAACTATACATTTAAACGATTTGAACACAATAAAATGAACAAAGGTTGTGGACTTTTAGTGTAGCAACAATCTCATATTAAAATATTTAGTTGTCAGAAAATTTAAAACATTGCGACTGAAATTGGAATCGCTTATTTGTGTATTGGCCATCAGGCCATGAAGCATCGAAAGGCTGATACAGTCTCATCCATGGCTGTGTTTGGTTGGTTTGACGACTGTATAATGATATGTGTGTTGAGGTACATGATTTACATATCTCTCTCTTCTCCTTGAGGCCGCTACTTGGTTTGTTAGAGGAAGAATAATATTCTTCTGCAGCTTGTAATTATCTTACAGCTCCAATCATTGACTTACAAGCATGCATTGATCAAATTAGAGATACAGTAAAAACTCTATAACATAATAAGATAATAAATTTTAACAACTTTGAGGTGAATACATAATCCTATTAAATCATAACATAATCATTTTATGTTATGTGTAGTACTCTATACGTTTCTTAAAGATATATATTTTGGTGTTTTCACACATATTAAAAAAAACACATTAATCATACATTGTTTTTAAAAATTATCAAATTTCAATGTTTTTTAACCAATAATTTTTCAATAAATTCAATTAATTTTATTGAAATTTGCAATTTTTGTACAGGAAACACAAAAATATATATTTGTGAAAAAAAATATTTTTCTAAATTTTCTATCTTAATATATCTTAATGAAACGGAGGGAGTATATCACATTGGTTTAACTTTGGACTAGAGAAATTTATAATCTATCAAAGATTATTAGTTCATCGATTATTAATTTATAGAGCTTTTATTCTAAGTGTATCCATGAAACCTGATTTCACGATCTAATAAAAAGTCGGATAATCCTAAAATGAAAACTTACGACTTGGTTTCATTAATGAAAATTGGTTTACAACATTTCTCAGAAGCTTGGCAAGCTTTCTGGCCCCAGATAAAACTCCTTGCCTTCATGGACTTACTTTGAGTTCGAGTTCTATAATGGTTCTTTGACGGTTTTGTATAGCGAGGTGGTGAATGCTATTACCAAGGCCGTCTCAGACTCTATAGTGACTCTGTTCAAAAAAAAAACAAGATCCTTTATAATAATCCAAAATAATTTATGTTTTTCTGACAAAATATTATTGTAATATATAATAAATACACCAATCTAATTTGAGTGGAAGAAACATCTTTTGGTTTTATAATTAAAAACTTATGAAAAACACCTTTTTGGGACTATGAATTTTTCAGTTTCTTTCTTTTTTTTGATTTTTTTTTATCCACAATCATGAGTTATAATCTATAAAAAAACACTAATATAACACTAGAACCTGGATAGCGATTAGAAAAAAATTGTGGACTCTTAGTTTGATTAAACAAGAAGTTGGAGACTCCTCAGTTTTCTTTTCGGTAGAAGCTTAGACTAGTGTTTCTTCTTTGTGTTTACTATTTGTTTGTAAAAAATGCTGAAAATTTATATATTTCTCTGTTTATTTACAATCACTAATTAATAATAGTTTCCCAAATATAATCAAATTAGAATATTAACTTTCTAAATTTACATTGAATATTAAATCAAACACAGACATCTATTTTTTACTTTCCAAAATATATAATTTATATAAATGTTAATTTCTTCCTGACTTATTGCATTTTTCTTGGTTATGTAAACAAAATCAAATTTGTTATTTATATTTATTGGTTGATAAATACGAAAATTAAATTAAATATAGCTATCTGATTTTTAATAAATATATGACTTTAAATTTATAACTATTACTAAAATAAAAAAAAATTATGGTCCCTGTTCGACCGTTCCACTTGCACGTGCTAAAAGACGGCCCTGCTATCACTGGATTTGCCTTGTCAAAAACATGGAGGGTAGGTGGAGTCTTGGCAATGTCTTGGGCCTTTGGAAACTGAATGCTGAAGCAATTTGTTGTTGCTGAACCCGAGATACAAGTAACGCCTTCTCACGCCAGCATAATACTCTCCCCTTGAGGGTCTTATGTTGTTATCTTATCCTATAGTACATCCTTGAAGTGTTGAGATTTTGTGACACAAACTGTTTATTTTGCAGGATCAAAAGATAGATCACGAGGTAGAGTTTCTTGTGATTGCAGCTGACGGTTTATGGGATGTGGTACCAAATGAGGATGCAGTTTCCCTACCTCAGAGCGAGGAGGAGCCTGAGGCAGTTGCCCGCAAGTTAACATTTACTGCCTCCACTCGTGGCAGTGCAGACAGCATCACGTGCATTGTTGTTAAGTTCCGTCAACCCGAACCCAAATCAAACCACAATGCTGAAACGGGAACCGAATCAAGCCCCAAAGCTGAAACGGAACTGATTCTGGATGCTACACCCGATCAGAAATAAGAAACCGGAAACAGAACCAGAGACCAAGGATGAGAAAGCGGGTGAGTAGGTAGGCAGCCAAGGGGAGAGGAAGATGCATGTTGGGCCAAAATGAGGCATGTGCAGACAAATAGATAAATGTAACAAAATTTAGTAGTGTGTTTTCTGGCTACTCTTAACTTTGTGTTATGGCTTTTGTGTTGCATATGACATGCCTGGCTTTGAGGACGAAGACTCATTGACCTGTCCCTCAATTTTTGTTTATTAATTTAGCTTTATTTTTTTTGTTGGTGCTTCTCACCCTGAAAATGGAACAAGACACCATTAGTTATGCTCCTCTCACTTGTTTTTATATTAATCATCCAATAAACAATGCTTTGTTACTCCTTCCCGTATCCTTTTGTTTTCCTAGGCCGTCTCTGCTTTTGGTGTTGGTATGTATTACATTGTTGTGGTGAAGACAAAAACAACTGGTGGTTAAAAACTTAAAACAAAGGCGTAAAAGCATTTTAGAGATTTTCCTTGTAGAATAAAGCAGATGAATTTGACAATATGGCAATATAAAAGCTCCAAGATTTGTAGCCATTGTGATGTTCGGATGAAGACAATCAAATGCTAATAAGAGAGGAAAGGTGCTTTGCTTTCTATGCCAGATGATAAGTCTCCATCATCCATATGGGTAATATTTTGAGATTATCAATGCAGTTTCTTGGAAAAATGATTTTTGTAGAAGGGTATAAACTCCATAGTAGTACTCACGCCAAAAATGTGAAAGAGATGATGAATAACTACTAACTTGTTTCTTGTTGTAGTATGATTTATAAAGTGATATCCAAATCTTTGCAGACAGGCTGAAAGAAATCCTTCCAAAGTTCAATTTGAACGGACCAATCGGCTTTTATAAATGATATGTTACTGATCAAGAATAGGTTGCTTGCAATGGATCTAGTCAAAGTCGAATAAGATAATGAAATTTTCTCTACTTTCTTCCTATCTCTTCTTATTTTATTTTTATGTAACTCATTATCACTATCTCAGTCACATGATTCAAAATGAGTTGATCGAGATGCCTGGGAATGAGATCAAACAAATGATCTTAAAGAATAATCGATAAGCAAAATATTGTTCAATTATTCTTGACACCACTCAAGATATCAGCCACAGAGAAAAAAATTTCCATGATTATCCGATGTGTGGATATTTCTGAAACTCCTCCAAAGATTAATTTTTTTTTGTTGACATTCTTGGAAGTTAAACACAAAACATGAGAAGGACTTTTTGATACCCTTCAAGATGCATTGCATAGTTTTGGACTGACTATAGATGACATCCGAGCGCAAGGTTATGATAATGGATCAAACATGAAAGGGAAAACTAAAGGAGTATAAAAGAGGTTCCTTGAAATTAATCTCAGGGGTGTCTACACACCATGTGGTTATCATAAACCAAATCTTGTTCTTTCTCGTATCGCTTAGTCATCAATGATAGTAATATCATTTCTTGGAATTATTCAGCGCATCTATTCTTTTTTTTTTTACTTTTTCTATGAAGAACCAGTTTACAGAAAGATTAATGAGAATGGTGTTACAATAAAACCATTATCATAAACTCGTTGAAAAAGCCACATCAAAAGTGCTAAACCAATACGATTTCAGGCTCCACAAATACCAAAAGGCTTTGTTTTACTTGGCTGTAAACAATGCAAATCCAGGAACACTAAGTGAAGCTCAAATTACCCTAGAGCTAGCTAGGCTTTACTCTCTCAAATAAGAGATTCAATTGTAGTAGTTAGGGATTGAATCCACAAAGAGCGTGGGCACACAATAGATCAGATAGAATGTTAGATTAAGCTAGGCAAGAACGTATTAAGCAATAAATATATTAAAACAGTAAATCAAATAGATGTGGGTGTAAACAAATAAGACAAAAGCTAGACTTTCAGGTTAATATAGGTATTCCAAATTATGATATGAATACTAAGAACATATGATAATCAATCCTAGAACTCGAATGCAAATATAAGATCTCCAGATCTACTGTGAGTCTAAATGTTTGAATATATACCATACTTTCATATGTAGTACGGAACGAGTGTCGATCGATACACCTATAGGATGTCGATTGATACACTTCCAAACATGATTTAATGATCGGATCGGTAAGTTCACTAATCGACAATAGACCAGCGTGTCACTGCGCCTAATGATAGCTAAACATGATTATATTCAGGTATGAGCCTATTTTCGCAGTTGTCAACTCCTAAGATCAAGATTCTAGTTAGCTACTCTAGAATGCAGGAAATAAGATCTAATTCTGTGAAGGATGTTAATTAATCACCTTAGCAATTCTAAATCAATAATTCATCATTACCATAGAGATGAAGACATAATCAAAGAAAGAATATAAATCATATAAATCAATAGAAAAACGAATGGAGTTCCAAGAGAACTCTGAAAGAGTTCATCTCTTCTCTCCTAAATAGGGATTATGGATATGACTTTTTGATACCCTACCGACCCAACCCGAACCCGAATTAAACCCGTCCAAAATATACACTAAACTAAAAACCCCGAAAAAACCCGGTATCATTAGGGTAATCCGTGAAAAACCCTAGAACTTTAGGATTACCCGTGGGTAACCCGCGAAAACCCAGCTCTGTTTTTTTTTAAAAAATTTATGCTTTTTTAATTAAAACTTTTTAGTTTTAAATTTATAATATAACCCGAATCTTTTTTTTGGTCTTTTTTTAACACTGTTTTATTGAAACTAATTTGGAACATACAACATCATAGAATAATATGACAAATAATGAGAAACTAATGGTTTTCCACACCAGAAAATAGAAAAGATAAACATAATTGATGATACATTAGCAATACCAAACTAGTCTTGTTTCGAAAGTAATGTGAATTAGGTCTTCCCGTTCCAGCAATAGCAGACGACCTTCAATGAAATTACGACAATAATTCTCATAGTTTAGATTCATCTTCTTCTTCAGTTGCCTTGATCAATTTTGTCCCGAGTTAGCATCAGTTAAGCTACCATTGAACAAACTTGAACTACAAAGTACAAATCAGGTAGATAGTTGGGATTGACGATTCACGTCTCCAAACCAACACGGCAAAAACACAGACCACACAAAAGGGACAATAGAACCATAATCAGATCCAAAACGAAGCAAGATCCGTTTTTGGAAGAAGGTTCCACTCCAATATCGCTCACTTCAAAAGCACCGCAGAAAGATACATAAATAATAGAAACATAGGTATCCAACCATAGCAATGGACGCTAGAGAATAAACACTGAAACAAAGTTCTCAGTATCCCTACAACCATCCGCTCTGTTGGACCTCTCACCACCAAGCAGATCAAATTATATCTGTGACGAAGACCAATACAAACAAATAATTAAAAGGTACAAGTGGGAGGCCGGTATCAGTGCTAGAAAAACCACCGACTGGCCTGAGATCTAAATTTGCCAATTGTTTAATCAATTTATCATAATCTTCTTTTTTTTGTCAACAAACTTTTTTTGGTCTAAAAATCTTTTTTTTCTAAAGTTTTAATGGTTTACTAGATTTGGACCTGCGCTTTGAAAGCGTGGGATTATTTTTGCCATAAATTTTTGTTTCTGTTCGGTTAAATTTCGTTTCTGGTTTTAGGTTTTTAGGTTAAATACATCAAAATCGTTCGATTATGTATGGATTTGACCTCAGATTCTTTGACCTGGTTAGTTTTGGATATTTGTACGTTGAGTCGTTTCTCGGTTTAGTTCCAATTAAGTTTTAATTTGTCATGTTCTACAGATATAGAAATCGATCTGATATATATGTTCATTGTTTCGTCTTTACTTTTATATTTTATGTTTGGTTATGTTTTAGTTTGGTTATCGGTTTTCGATTTATATGTCGTAGATTAAATTTTTTTTTTTAGAAACTTATCTTGCATTTGACTCATAACTGATTACAGATATTTTGAATGATAAATTTTGTTAAAAAATTTATTAATTTAATTTTTTAATTTTTTAAATAAGTAAAGATATTTCTACATGTGTTTTTAATTTGGACAATAAAGTAAATGTAAATTATAAAAATTGTTTACAATTACAAAAAAAACTTCCAATTTATTACATTTAATTTTGGTCTCCATGATTCTATTTATTTTACTAAGGAAAGTAAAATTTGTTTCCAATTATAAAAGTGGTTTCAAAAAAAAAGTCCAACATTAATTCATGTTGGGCTTATAATTTATGTAAGTTGAGCTTATAAATCATCTTGAAATATTATCAATATCGGTTAAACCCAAAACACGTTAATACCAAAAGACAAAAGGTAAGCTGTCTTTTTGACATTCCACAATTATTTTCTTTTGAAAAAAACGTTCATCCCTATATCAAAATCTTTAAACGCAGATCTGATGAAACTTGCTCCATCAACACAGATCGTTAAAGGTATATCTCCAATAATCAATTTTTTGTTGATAAATATATTATAGGCTCATCGAAACAGCTACTTATGATCTAAGAATCTAGTTTTATTTATCTACTTTGCATGTCGAATCCGATGAATGATCTGCTTCATCCGAGGTTGACTCTGTCTGAAAAGTCATATCTCAATACAAAACAAAGATCTGGAGCTAAAGGGTCCGGAAACATCAATCTCTTCAGGTCAATAGCCTTATTAGTAAGTTTGTTCAGCCAGTCTACTTAAACAATAAAAAAAATCAAAATCTTAAGTATTTTAAATTTTCAGAATATGTTTCATGTCATCAGATGTGCTAAGACGTTGAAACCTTGTGGATCAAAGACCACGAGTAACATGCTCACACATCACCTGAAACTTCTTGTTGTAACGATAAGTCTTCAAGTTTTCTCACATCTTTTAAAGTTGTATGCTTTAATATATTTCCGTTCATATTTATATTTTGGTATCTGATCTCTTTTTGATTTTACTGACAACGGTTTGAAAATTTGTATCTATACATACTTGAGGACACAATGTTTCGTACCTTCTATGATCTATTATTTAATCAGACATGTCGATTGAATATATTAGTGTATGTATTCAAGTGTTTGATTATTGGATGTTGGAATCTTTACTAAATTGCAATATATTTATGTTTAAGATCAATAACAAATAGTTTTCATTTGTTTTGGCTACATGTGTGATTAAAAAATGATATGTGAACTTCATGATTGGTTTGTTGTGATTGCTAACACTCATTAATTGTCTCTTTGTTTGTTTATTTTAATATTCCTGTGATTGTATTGAATATTGATATCTACATTTAAGACTTCTGTCATGTACTGTTATTGTTTAGTTTATTAGATTAAGATAATTAGAAACTATAAAAGGATCTTCAGTCTTAAATCTTCTAAGTGATATATTGTTTGTTATTCAGTATATGGCTCTCACCTCTTTTCAATATAGTTTGATTATTGTTCGATGAACTTTTCTTCCCTGATTTGTTTCAGGAGTATATTTTAATTCCTTGTTTCAAGTTTCAAAATAAAATGATTATTTTATTAGAACACACATCCAATGGAATGTTTTAATAGACCAAACATGATTAACCATCTAAAACATTGTGTTGCGAGAACACTTATTAGAAAAAGATAAAATGATAAAAAATCTCCATAACATAATAACTCCAGACACTGATTCTCCTGCTTTAGTATTCTTTTTTATGCTCAGCTCGTCATTGATCATCTTCTCAACCTTGATTCTTTTCACAGGGCGAACCTTCGAAGTTGATGTGGTGTCCGGATGGTCTACAATGCCATCACATGATCGCTTAGAAGGAGTTGTCATCTAGAGCTTTCATCACTTTGAGTTAAAAGAGACCCCTAGATAATAGATAAATACAGAAAATATTTTAATCACATATTTGAAAATCTTAAAATATGAAGAAGTAAAAAATAAGAGTACGTCATGGTCAAAACTATTAAAATACCTCAGATCCTGAGATTGCTATGGTTCCCTTTCTAGACATAGTTTCATATGGGGAATCAACCATGAGAGTGTTGTAAACTGACCAGACTTTTAGGACCTTAAACTTGGTATCACCACCTTTTAGGCTGTAATACAAAATTTAAAAGTCTTCCCATCAATCTCCTTAATACACTCATGCAACAACTCAAGATCTTCAACTTATATGAAATTTTCAATAGAATGAAAAATGTACTTGGTTAAAAAATTAAGAATCATATTTAAGAGTAAATATGTGACCGTTTAGATAAATACCTCATCGAAAGAGCCATTAAGATTTTTTCTGCTTTTACTCCTATAATGGAGTTACAACCCAATCAAGAAGAATAAATTTTGCTTCAGCTGTATCATCATAAGTCGTCCGATAAGTCGTCCAGCTGGGAAGACTTTCCAGACGCCTTATTATAAGTCGTCTAATAAGTCGTCCAGATGGAAGACTTTCCAGACGACTTAATTAAGTCGTCCGATAAGTCGTCCAGCTGGGAAGACTTTCCAGACGCCTTATTATAAGTCGTCTAATAAGTCGTCCAGATGGAAGACTTTCCAGACGACTTAATTAAGTCGTCCGATAAGTCGTCCAGCTGGGAAGACTTTCCAGACGCCTTATTATAAGTCGTCTAATAAGTCGTCCAGATGGAAGACTTTCCAGACGACTTAATTAAGTCGTCCGATAAGTCGTCCAGCTGGGAAGACTTTCCAGACGCCTTATTATAAGTCGTCTAATAAGTCGTCCAGATGGAAGACTTTCCAGACGACTTAATTAAGTCGTCCGATAAGTCGTCCAGCTGGGAAGACTTTCCAGACGCCTTATTATAAGTCGTCTAATAAGTCGTCCAGATGGAAGACTTTCCAGACGACTTAATTAAGTCGTCCGATAAGTCGTCCAGCTGGGAAGACTTTCCAGACGCCTTATTATAAGTCGTCTAATAAGTCGTCCAGATGGAAGACTTTCCAGACGACTTAATTAAGTCGTCCGATAAGTCGTCCAGCTGGGAAGACTTTCCAGACGCCTTATTATAAGTCGTCTAATAAGTCGTCCAGATGGAAGACTTTCCAGACGACTTAATTAAGTCGTCCGATAAGTCGTCCAGCTGGGAAGACTTTCCAGACGCCTTATTATAAGTCGTCTAATAAGTCGTCCAGATGGAAGACTTTCCAGACGACTTAATTAAGTCGTCCGATAAGTCGTCCAGCTGGGAAGACTTTCCAGACGCCTTATTATAAGTCGTCTAATAAGTCGTCCAGATGGAAGACTTTCCAGACGACTTAATTAAGTCGTCCGATAAGTCGTCCAGCTGGGAAGACTTTCCAGACGCCTTATTATAAGTCGTCTAATAAGTCGTCCAGATGGAAGACTTTCCAGACGACTTAATTAAGTCGTCCGATAAGTCGTCCAGCTGGGAAGACTTTCCAGACGCCTTATTATAAGTCGTCTAATAAGTCGTCCAGATGGAAGACTTTCCAGACGACTTAATTAAGTCGTCCGATAAGTCGTCCAGCTGGGAAGACTTTCCAGACGCCTTATTATAAGTCGTCTAATAAGTCGTCCAGATGGAAGACTTTCCAGACGACTTAATTAAGTCGTCCGATAAGTCGTCCAGCTGGGAAGACTTTCCAGACGCCTTATTATAAGTCGTCTAATAAGTCGTCCAGATGGAAGACTTTCCAGACGACTTAATTAAGTCGTCCGATAAGTCGTCCAGCTGGGAAGACTTTCCAGACGCCTTATTATAAGTCGTCTAATAAGTCGTCCAGATGGAAGACTTTCCAGACGACTTAATTAAGTCGTCCGATAAGTCGTCCAGCTGGGAAGACTTTCCAGACGCCTTATTATAAGTCGTCTAATAAGTCGTCCAGATGGAAGACTTTCCAGACGACTTAATTAAGTCGTCCGATAAGTCGTCCAGCTGGGAAGACTTTCCAGACGCCTTATTATAAGTCGTCTAATAAGTCGTCCAGATGGAAGACTTTCCAGACGACTTAATTAAGTCGTCCGATAAGTCGTCCAGCTGGGAAGACTTTCCAGACGCCTTATTATAAGTCGTCTAATAAGTCGTCCAGATGGAAGACTTTCCAGACGACTTAATTAAGTCGTCCGATAAGTCGTCCAGCTGGGAAGACTTTCCAGACGCCTTATTATAAGTCGTCTAATAAGTCGTCCAGATGGAAGACTTTCCAGACGACTTAATTAAGTCGTCCGATAAGTCGTCCAGCTGGGAAGACTTTCCAGACGCCTTATTATAAGTCGTCTAATAAGTCGTCCAGATGGAAGACTTTCCAGACGACTTAATTAAGTCGTCCGATAAGTCGTCCAGCTGGGAAGACTTTCCAGACGCCTTATTATAAGTCGTCTAATAAGTCGTCCAGATGGAAGACTTTCCAGACGACTTAATTAAGTCGTCCGATAAGTCGTCCAGCTGGGAAGACTTTCCAGACGCCTTATTATAAGTCGTCTAATAAGTCGTCCAGATGGAAGACTTTCCAGACGACTTAATTAAGTCGTCCGATAAGTCGTCCAGCTGGGAAGACTTTCCAGACGCCTTATTATAAGTCGTCTAATAAGTCGTCCAGATGGAAGACTTTCCAGACGACTTAATTAAGTCGTCCGATAAGTCGTCCAGCTGGGAAGACTTTCCAGACGCCTTATTATAAGTCGTCTAATAAGTCGTCCAGATGGAAGACTTTCCAGACGACTTAATTAAGTCGTCCGATAAGTCGTCCAGCTGGGAAGACTTTCCAGACGCCTTATTATAAGTCGTCTAATAAGTCGTCCAGATGGAAGACTTTCCAGACGACTTAATTAAGTCGTCCGATAAGTCGTCCAGCTGGGAAGACTTTCCAGACGCCTTATTATAAGTCGTCTAATAAGTCGTCCAGATGGAAGACTTTCCAGACGACTTAATTAAGTCGTCCGATAAGTCGTCCAGCTGGGAAGACTTTCCAGACGCCTTATTATAAGTCGTCTAATAAGTCGTCCAGATGGAAGACTTTCCAGACGACTTAATTAAGTCGTCCGATAAGTCGTCCAGCTGGGAAGACTTTCCAGACGCCTTATTATAAGTCGTCTAATAAGTCGTCCAGATGGAAGACTTTCCAGACGACTTAATTAAGTCGTCCGATAAGTCGTCCAGCTGGGAAGACTTTCCAGACGCCTTATTATAAGTCGTCTAATAAGTCGTCCAGATGGAAGACTTTCCAGACGACTTAATTAAGTCGTCCGATAAGTCGTCCAGCTGGGAAGACTTTCCAGACGCCTTATTATAAGTCGTCTAATAAGTCGTCCAGATGGAAGACTTTCCAGACGACTTAATTAAGTCGTCCGATAAGTCGTCCAGCTGGGAAGACTTTCCAGACGCCTTATTATAAGTCGTCTAATAAGTCGTCCAGATGGAAGACTTTCCAGACGACTTAATTAAGTCGTCCGATAAGTCGTCCAGCTGGGAAGACTTTCCAGACGCCTTATTATAAGTCGTCTAATAAGTCGTCCAGATGGAAGACTTTCCAGACGACTTAATTAAGTCGTCCGATAAGTCGTCCAGCTGGGAAGACTTTCCAGACGCCTTATTATAAGTCGTCTAATAAGTCGTCCAGATGGAAGACTTTCCAGACGACTTAATTAAGTCGTCCGATAAGTCGTCCAGCTGGGAAGACTTTCCAGACGCCTTATTATAAGTCGTCTAATAAGTCGTCCAGATGGAAGACTTTCCAGACGACTTAATTAAGTCGTCCGATAAGTCGTCCAGCTGGGAAGACTTTCCAGACGCCTTATTATAAGTCGTCTAATAAGTCGTCCAGATGGAAGACTTTCCAGACGACTTAATTAAGTCGTCCGATAAGTCGTCCAGCTGGGAAGACTTTCCAGACGCCTTATTATAAGTCGTCTAATAAGTCGTCCAGATGGAAGACTTTCCAGACGACTTAATTAAGTCGTCCGATAAGTCGTCCAGCTGGGAAGACTTTCCAGACGCCTTATTATAAGTCGTCTAATAAGTCGTCCAGATGGAAGACTTTCCAGACGACTTAATTAAGTCGTCCGATAAGTCGTCCAGCTGGGAAGACTTTCCAGACGCCTTATTATAAGTCGTCTAATAAGTCGTCCAGATGGAAGACTTTCCAGACGACTTAATTAAGTCGTCCGATAAGTCGTCCAGCTGGGAAGACTTTCCAGACGCCTTATTATAAGTCGTCTAATAAGTCGTCCAGATGGAAGACTTTCCAGACGACTTAATTAAGTCGTCCGATAAGTCGTCCAGCTGGGAAGACTTTCCAGACGCCTTATTATAAGTCGTCTAATAAGTCGTCCAGATGGAAGACTTTCCAGACGACTTAATTAAGTCGTCCGATAAGTCGTCCAGCTGGGAAGACTTTCCAGACGCCTTATTATAAGTCGTCTAATAAGTCGTCCAGATGGAAGACTTTCCAGACGACTTAATTAAGTCGTCCGATAAGTCGTCCAGCTGGGAAGACTTTCCAGACGCCTTATTATAAGTCGTCTAATAAGTCGTCCAGATGGAAGACTTTCCAGACGACTTAATTAAGTCGTCCGATAAGTCGTCCAGCTGGGAAGACTTTCCAGACGCCTTATTATAAGTCGTCTAATAAGTCGTCCAGATGGAAGACTTTCCAGACGACTTAATTAAGTCGTCCGATAAGTCGTCCAGCTGGGAAGACTTTCCAGACGCCTTATTATAAGTCGTCTAATAAGTCGTCCAGATGGAAGACTTTCCAGACGACTTAATTAAGTCGTCCGATAAGTCGTCCAGCTGGGAAGACTTTCCAGACGCCTTATTATAAGTCGTCTAATAAGTCGTCCAGATGGAAGACTTTCCAGACGACTTAATTAAGTCGTCCGATAAGTCGTCCAGCTGGGAAGACTTTCCAGACGCCTTATTATAAGTCGTCTAATAAGTCGTCCAGATGGAAGACTTTCCAGACGACTTAATTAAGTCGTCCGATAAGTCGTCCAGCTGGGAAGACTTTCCAGACGCCTTATTATAAGTCGTCTAATAAGTCGTCCAGATGGAAGACTTTCCAGACGACTTAATTAAGTCGTCCGATAAGTCGTCCAGCTGGGAAGACTTTCCAGACGCCTTATTATAAGTCGTCTAATAAGTCGTCCAGATGGAAGACTTTCCAGACGACTTAATTAAGTCGTCCGATAAGTCGTCCAGCTGGGAAGACTTTCCAGACGCCTTATTATAAGTCGTCTAATAAGTCGTCCAGATGGAAGACTTTCCAGACGACTTAATTAAGTCGTCCGATAAGTCGTCCAGCTGGGAAGACTTTCCAGACGCCTTATTATAAGTCGTCTAATAAGTCGTCCAGATGGAAGACTTTCCAGACGACTTAATTAAGTCGTCCGATAAGTCGTCCAGCTGGGAAGACTTTCCAGACGCCTTATTATAAGTCGTCTAATAAGTCGTCCAGATGGAAGACTTTCCAGACGACTTAATTAAGTCGTCCGATAAGTCGTCCAGCTGGGAAGACTTTCCAGACGCCTTATTATAAGTCGTCTAATAAGTCGTCCAGATGGAAGACTTTCCAGACGACTTAATTAAGTCGTCCGATAAGTCGTCCAGCTGGGAAGACTTTCCAGACGCCTTATTATAAGTCGTCTAATAAGTCGTCCAGATGGAAGACTTTCCAGACGACTTAATTAAGTCGTCCGATAAGTCGTCCAGCTGGGAAGACTTTCCAGACGCCTTATTATAAGTCGTCTAATAAGTCGTCCAGATGGAAGACTTTCCAGACGACTTATAATAAGTCGTCTGCGCAGTCTTTTGGATTGAAGTAAATACCTGACTCAAGATAGCAGCTTTCATTGATCTGCGGCCTCTGCTGCCCTCGTAAGCCAGTATCGGTGGAGACGGACTGTCTGCTCTGGGACCACCAATACTAGCACCCAATTCCGGCATAGCTGTGTACGTCTAGACCTGAAGAACTTGTATAAACCCATCCACGGTGTAACAGCCAGCAATTTCTTTGTTCCACAAAGAGTCCATCAGCACCTTAAACGCGACTCTCCCCCATGGATAATTCTCAAACCGTTCTAAATCCATCACTAGCCTTGCCAGAGTAGATCGTGTAGCGGTTGAAAACTTTCTCCCTTCAATGAATCCAGTGAAGATGGAGAGGTACGCGAGCCGCTTGCGATCTTCCCTGGACCAATCCCCGCATCTCTTCAGTGCTGCTATTATCTGATCAGTAGTTGGCCCAGCTTCCAGATGAACTCCCAGCATCCCCCAGAAAGAAACCATCTCTGGGGTAACGTCACATTTTGGTGTCTCAAGGTCCTCGATGTACTCGCAGTTTAGACCAGTGAGGTTTTCAAACTCTAACAGTGAAAACCTCAAAGGTTCTGGACCAACGAGAGACCACATCTCATACTTCTTCTTAATGTCCAGCTTGAAACTGAGCATGTAGTGAACCAGCCTTGAAGCCCAACCAAATCCCTGCTCCTTGAACTTGATGAAAACTCCCAAACTCGACTCCTTGAGCTCTTCAAATTCGTCATCAGTAAGAGCTTTCCTAAGAGCAGTATGCAACTTGCTGTTATCCGTATGATACGAAATGCTATTGTGGGCTTCTGGTTCTTCCCCTGATGTGTATAACCTACGGGGGAGTTCTGGAATATCCATCCTTTTTGTCTGCAAAATAATCAAAGACAACAATATAAGTCCAGACGACTTAGTAGACGACTTAAATTACTTACAAGTCTTCCAGTCGCAGAAGGAGTTGGAGTACTCGTCATTGCGGTTATAGATCTGAAAAAATAAACGTGAAACGGTGAGAATGAGTAAATTGATAGAGACAACGTTTTATGTTCATCTTTTCCTCGAGATTGATGACTTAGCGGCGTTAGGGTTTACAGAGAAACGGCGCTAAGGTTTACAGAGAAGAAGCGGCGGCGCTAGGGTTTAGAAGAAGCGGCGGCGCTAGTGTTTAGAACGTTGGTGACCACGGTGGCGAGGGCGACGGTTTGTTCGGAAATAGTGGAATCGGCGGCGCTAGGGTTTAGAGGAATCGGCGCGGCTAGGGTTAGAAGAAGCTGCGGCGACAACGGTGAGAATGAAGTGAGATAGATAGCCGATGTTGAGAACGATGGTTTGTTCGGAAATCGTGGGAATTCGAAATCGCCTTTGAGAGGGAGAACTGTTAGGGTTTCTGAATTTCGCGAAAAATGAAACAAAAAAAATAAAAATCACCTTATATATTGGGTAAATAATCCGGTTAGCTTTAAAATTACATTGGTAAACTTTAAGGTTTGGTCCGGTTTAGACGACTTATTCTGGCTGATAATGTACAACAGACGACTTAATATTTAGTCGTCTGTTTTCAGACGACAAAATATTAAGTCGTCCTAGACCCTAAAATGAACCCCTAAACTAAAATGACTAGATTAACTAACTAACCACGTTATAAAATCAAATTATACTTAAATAGTGTTTACTATACACAGAAATGAACACGCATAAGTAATTTTAAAAATTTTCAAAAACGGTTTTAATGCTTTCCAAAATCTAACCCTAAGAACACATACAATACTACAACATATGTTGATGAAACATAAACTTAAGAATATCATGACTCACTACTTTCACTCATCTATGCTGAAAACAATTGAAATTTGTTATATCTTAATTTATACCTCCTAAGACATATGTTAATTACATAATTCCCATTTTTCACTTATCAAAATATTTTTTACAAAATTTTTAAATTATGTTTAAGACTAACTGTCCAGACGACTTTCAGTTAAGTCGTCTGGACGACTTATTTTCAAGTCGTCTAAACAGACGACTTGCGAGGGGTAGAAACGTAAAAAGAATTCCGTTTTTTTGTTTGGTCACAAGGGGATAGTTGTAATTTCAATAGCCTTTTAGGTTACTTTTGCCTTTGACCCAAGTTGGGGTATTGTTTTGGGTTTGACTCCAAGTTTTGAGTCACACTTGGCAATTCTCCCAATAAAGTTCAAGCTTGGATTTGCTGGAACATCATTCTCAATATACAAAGAGATGGTACATCATATCTATAAGAAAAGAAAACCAGTGTTGATGCAATCGAAGTTTGTTTAAATTGTAGATTGACCACTCTCTGTTAACACCATCTTAAGTGTTACTTTGTTATTTAATGATACGTTATATTACATTAGGAAGGAATAAAGAATTACGTAGCTGTAATATAGGCGTTGCAGTTTGAATAAAAGAAACAGCAAAAATATTGATTTTAATTAAAAGCATATGTTTAAATATAGCCAGTGGCATTTTATTGTAATTACTTTGAAAAGTAGAGGGCACCTCAGAAAGGTCCTTTAGTTTTAATAGTATTGATTCAATAAAATTCAACTATATCAAATAGATAATGACGTTGTAAAATTCTGTTTGTAAATGTTTGTTTTGATATGAGTTATATGAGTAGCTGAGTACCCAGGAAACGTACTTTGATTCAATATAATATAGTAGGAGAGGTCCGCGCTACGCGCGGAATTTAATATATCGGTTTTAATGAAATATATAATTTTGTGTAAATTTTTTTTCATGTTCAGTTAGTTGTAAGTGTGATTATGTTAAGAAAATGAGATTGAGTTTTTAATTAACAGAATTCTTTTTTTTTTTAATGTCAGAGTATCTAATACTGTAGAAAATAAAATTTTAACTTTCAGGTAATCTTAATCACTAAAAATATATTTTGTAGTTGTTTAGGACAATGTCATTGCTACTATTAGTACTTGTTATTTTTTTTTATATTTATGTTATATTTGAGAATTTATTTTTGCTTCATATTATGTCAGTAATTTGCTAGAGATAAACTAAATCAAATCTAAAACACACCAAATAAACGGAGGAATAATATGCTTTGATAATTATATATTGAGTATTTTCACTCCCTACCCACATAATTTACCATATTTAGTGATCTACCTAAATACACGGTTGACCACTGTCTTTGCCTTAAAGTTGTGCTCACTCCATCACCACTATTTCCCTCAAAGTTTGACTGTGGTAGGCAGATTCTTAATACCTAATTTCTTTTAGTATTTTGAGCAAATTTACTCTTATATATTTATACTTACATAAAATTTTAAACTGGCTATAGAATATTATGCACAAACAGAACGTATATGACAATATATTATTATGAACAAAAATATTATAAATCAGCAAAATACATATTAAACTAACAATAGCAAAATACATATTAAACTAACTATTATTTTAAAAATATTTTATTATGCTATAGTACATGTTAGTTAATAGAATAACTATATATACTTTTCGATATTTGTATTAAAATTCTTTGTAAATCTAAATATGAATATATTAACATCTCAAATTGATAGTAAAAGAAGACCTTTCTTATAAATTATTTCATCTAATCTGTAAATATTAAAATTAAGAATATATTTATAAAATAGTGATAATAATATTTCTGAAGTTCAAAACATAACTTTTAAAAAATTAAGTAAAATAATTAATGTACACAAATATAAATATTTTTATAAAACTAAAATTATCTAATTTGTGGATATGAATATAATTTCTATCTAAATATTTTTTTGAGGATAATATTGCACTCCAAACTAAACTCGGTTAATATGAATTGCACTCGCATCCAAAATGTGCAATTTTCCTATAGATTTGTTTTAGTTTCAAAATCATAATAATCCCCGTATAATACACTACATCTATTTATTATTATTATTTTTCTTTCCCTCAAACTAAAAACTAAAACATATTATAAGCACATTTTTTTCCTTTTCAGTCTAATCCACTATTACAATATGTAATAGAAATCGAGTACTATTTTGTATATGTAAACATACGTGTTTAATATATATGCCTAAACATCCTATACAATCAATACTAACAAACATATAATCTCTGAATAAGAATACTTTTCAATGATAAAAAAAACAACTTTTGGATGTTTTAAAGATACATAAGCAGAACGAACCCGATGTCAGGCGGCGTCGATAATGTTAGATGCGCTCGTGACTAAGCAAGGATGACGACGTCTTATGTTACTCCACTATCTGCCTGCAAGTCCAGCCTTTCCTCTGTTTTATCTCTTGACCATAACTAAAAGTTGTTTTAAAAAGATCTTAGAGTATTGTTAGGATATTTAGTGGCTGCGATGGATCTCTCTATATACATATAAGCGATTATTGATGTGCATTAAAGTGTCAGTTACATACTACTTGTATGGATGGAAATGCGAAGAGATATATTCATTTAACAAAGTGATGTGTTTTGAATGCAGGGACACGTGGCGCGACGACAGCCTTCGACTTTCTGACGTGGCATCCTAAGTGGATGGTCTAGGAGTGAAGAAAACTCTTCTTTATATATACAGATAACGCAATTGCAATTGCTTTCGAAAAAAGGTAATTGCAATAAATTTTTAAAATTAATTTCAAAACTCGAATTCATACATTAATCATACTTCTCGCGCCATTTCACGGTTTAAATTGGTTTCGATTTATTCCAATTTCAATTAGCGCTCATTTTCAATTTTGGTTCGTTAATATTCAGTTTACCAGAAAAAACCCCTTTTCTTTCAATATAACATAATATAAAGTAGAAATGTGTATGTGTCATTTTCGGTGTTCATTAAAAGCATTTTGATGTCGAGTAAAGGCCTGACTGGTTCAAACACAGCGGTTGCGGTTGCGGGTGATTGCGGTTTCTAACGGTTTTAAGAGATTTGTACGACTGGTTATACAGTTAGAAATTGGTGCGTTTACAGAATATTTATGACTGGTTAACTACCAAATACATCAACGGTTAAATAACAAATTAATAATATTTACATTTTATATAATTATAAAATATAAAAAACTATTATATTATTATAAATATAAAAATTATATTTAGAAAGTTATAGTTTAAATTTTTTAAAAGTATAGAAAATATTTTTATTTTTAAAATTTATAATATTAATTAAAATATAATAGATATATTTTAGTATTTTTATAATTCCAATTAAAAAATTTTATTGAATATTTTTGTTTTTGTATTTATATTGTTTTTAAAAAAAAAGAAAAAAAATTATGAGGTTTAGAGAGGTTTGAAACGGTTTAGAGCAGTTTGAGTGATTGTTGCAAAATGCCAACAACTACTACCAACCGCAAAAAAACTGCGTCTGCGGGTGGTAGCAGAGAAACCAGTCATACCCAAACTCTCATGTTATTGCTGATAACAAGCTCGAATTATGAAATCTAGTTTCTCACTAGTGGAGTGGAGCTCTTCACAACGTCGTCGTTTTGTCATAGCAATTTTTTTTTAAAAACCTATAGCCTTTTGATTAAAATAAACTATAGGGTGTTTGACTAAAAAAAATCCATAGGACACCCGAATCCCGATAGGGTAAACCCGATCGGGTAATTTACAAACCACGACCTGCCTAAAATAAACCCGCGAATTTGAAACCTAAACATACGGGGTTTGGACTTAAAATTTAATAGGTTTAGGATACCATATGAGTTTTTACCCACTATTAACATCCCTACTCCCAAACTAAGAGAAATCAATAGAATAAAGCTTAGGTAGCATAGCTATCAACAATATCTTAGAAAACTATAAAACTAGGTATCAAATTGTCCATGGGCATTATGGTAATTTGTGGTGACGTTTAGGCCCAAATCGGTCATAAAATACACTCGGCTCATCTTCTCGCAAAAGTGTTGTTTGACACCAAGATATTTGTGGGTCGACCGACACTCCTTCATATCTTCGACAGCTTCATCTCGTGAGTCAGGCGTACAACTCTTCAGAAAAACATGCATAACTTTAGATCTAACCATCAGATGGACCTCAAACCGGTGGCATTGAAAAACTAACTAAAATATCTATCTTGTGTCAGAAGATGAGTTCCATCGCCCGGTGGGAAGGCTTCCATACACTAAACCTATGATGCGTATGTGCAGTCTTCCACCTCAAAAAGCTCCATAATCACCAAAGTTCTCTAAAACGTATCTAAACCTGAAAATAATCTAAAAGACACTCCAAACACATATAATAGACTCAATAAAAGACTTATACCATGGCCTTAAAAGTGGTAAAAACCATGGTATATCAAGCTAAGTTTCTTGCAACGAGTTAAATTTATAGGATTGGAAGCTTTGAGTTTTTTTATTGGAATGATTATTTGGTATGAACTTTTGTTTGTTGTTAACAAAGTAAGCAAGATCCTACAGTCAGAAGATATGAATATTGATATTGCTATTGCTATTGCTCAAGTATTAATTCTTATTTCTTTATCTCTTTTCTTTTGTAACTATAGAGAAACAGGTTTCCAAGCAGCAAAAGTAAAAGCTGAACAGATTGATATTGCTATGTAAATTGATCATATATTTTCTGTGAAAGAAAAACAGTTCATTGAAAAGAAAAAATATCATGATAAAGAGCCGAGAAAAGATGAAGAAGATGTGATATTTACAGAAGAAGAAATCTTCCGAATCAATTACTTCATCAAAATTGAGGATCCAGGTTGGTCTCTTTCGAAAAAAGGTTTGACCAGCTCCAAAGTTATGAAAAGCTTTTACATTTTTGTTTAACCTGAAGAAGCTAAAGTTGACAAATGATGATGAATTGATGATTTCTTGTGTCAACCTTGAAGTTTTCCTCAAGCATGGTAATCGTTCTGATCTTGATGGTAATGAATTATTTACGGAGTTAAATCTTTTAATAGGGAGTTTACCAACAAATATTCAGAAGGTTGCTGGGATATTAGATTTTCTTAAAAAGGTGGATACTTGTTATTCAAATACATGAACTTCATATCGCATAGTGATGACAGTTCATGTTTCAGTTGCATCGGCAGAAAGAAAATTTTCGAAGTTAAAACATAAAATCTTATCATGGTCGAGTATGTCAAGAGAGATTAAATGGTTCGAAGATCATGTTGATTGAAAGGAGGATGGGTAAAGGATTGGACTACACAAATTTTATGAATGAGTTCACTAATAAGAATGCACAAAGAATTGTTTTTGAAGAATACTGCATCATATATATATATTTTTTTTTACATTGATTTTTTTAGATATATTCAAGCTTTTTTAATTAAACATACGAAAAGTAGTCCATTTTTTCTTTCCCTTCTAGTCTTCCAAAACTCTTGATAGGCACTGGGTATGTTCAGTGACGGCCCAAATCCTTGAAATGCCCTATTCAAATTTTAAAAATCTGGCTCCTTTTCTATTGTACAAAAATTAAGATTTTTTTCTAAGCTTAAAAACTCACAAAATATTTGTACCCTAAACCACTGCTTATTATGTTTGTGCCATGGGTCTGACCTGAGTATGTGCTATCAAAATTGTTATATAGAGCAACAATCTCACAATAGATTGAGTATCACCCTCGATGCAAGAATATTATTTGGACGCATTTTTAGTTTTAGGAATCTCGATTCCTCTATTTTACAGGAAGACTGAATCTAATCACTTCGGTGTTATGGAAAAATTATATTTTATGTTTGGGTGCATTTAGGCTCCTAGAAGCTTTGTATCCATGGGATCGCCAAAATGTGTCTTTTTCTTATGGTTGGGCACTGAGCTTAATTCAAGGGAAGAAAATATTGTTTGGAAAATTTTGTGTCAGTCTTTTTTGTTAATAACGAACGGCTATTCTATTATTCAAGTTTGAGATGGTCTGGATAACCAGACCAGATTAGAACAACCAATAAAACAGAGTGATGCTTTGAAATGTGTCAGTCAATAAGGAGGCTGGCTTGGGTTTCAGATCTTTAAAAGAAAAAAATGATGCATGTGAAATGAAAACTGATATGGAAAAATGTATTGCATCAGCCTGTCTCTCTATTCTATTGAAGTAAACTGTAGTGGGATTATTTGTGTGGAAAATATTGTTAAATAATAGAGAAACTACAAAAACAGACCACACGCAAAAAAACAAAAAGCTTTTCTCTCAGCGAGCGACAAACCTAGCCATTGTAGGAAAAAAACTGACTCCTCCTTCCGGCGGTTGCTGTCCGTTTGTGCGACTGCCGGACCCCCTGTGTTCCTATTTTTTTCTCAATCTTTCTTCTCTCTTTTAATGCGGTTGGAAAAACTGTGTTTTGGGCTCAGATCTGGGTTCATGGGTTACATCTGTTCATGGGCGTGTGATGATGATGGTTGTGGTTCTCATCGTTTTAGCTCTCAGTGATGACTTGGTTCTCAAGTGGTTTTGTGGAGCTGCAGACGATCTTTTGGGTGAGGGGTGTGATATCACTCAAATTATCCTATGAGCATGTTTACTCTCTCAAATAAGAGATTCAGTTGTAGTAATCAGGGATCGAATCCACATGAAGCATGGACAAACAATAAACCCAATGCAATCACGATTAAGCTAGACAAGTAAATATGAAAGTAGTAAATAAAGAAGAACAAAGCAGTTGGTTATGTTCTGTTTTGGTCTGGTTCCCCAGACCACCTCTAGGTTAAGTAATAGAACAACCGTTTGATGTAACAAAAAAAGAAAACAGTTGGTTGTTTGGTTTGTGAATATGACAACAAATAGCTAGATCTAGGGTTCAAGGCAATCTGTATTATAGTGTTATATAAGCTAAGAATGTGTGAATGACAATCCTAGAACTCGATGTTTAATGCAAAAAATAACCAGCTCTCGCTGTGAGTCTAATCTATTGACTAAGTCCAGGTTTCGGATTTAGGTTTCAGCTGTCGCATGTCAAGACGGATCGATTGTCGATCGATACTATTGAATGAGTGTCGATAGACACTGCCTTAGGCAAGCGTTACCGATTTGATTGATTTGTTCACTAGTTTTACCAGATCAGTTGTTGCATGTTTCTAGTTAGCTACTCGAGAACCTATTGTCGTAGTTGTCTACAATCCTAAGTTATCAGGGTTCTAGTTAGCTACTCTAGAACATATGCAATAATAATAATTCTGACAAAGATTGTTTTATAATTTCACCCTAGCAGTTCTATATGTTCCAATCCGATAACCCTAAATCTAACAAGAGAAACTACTCAGACATGGCAAGACGAAGCATATCAACAATCTGAATAGAATGCATAAATATAATAAGGTAAGAAAAATGGAATTCCAATACAAAGCTCTGAATGAATCTTGGATCTTCTCTCCAAATCTACTAAAAACCCTAAAACTGTATGTTGTAATGTAAAAGTTTTGTTTTCCTCCCAAACAATGACAAACACTATAAATATTAGGCAAAAGTTGGCCAGGGGTAGTCTTGTAGTTATGTGGATCATATGGGCTCAATCCGGCCTCGGACAAGTCGACCCGTCAATGCGCGTCACTGTTGAGCGACGACAAAGACAGTCTATCTAAATGTCGACTCTGGCTGTTTTCTTGAACAACTACGAGTTTCTTCTATCTCTACCTCCAAAATGCTCTATAATCTCCACATTGCTCCAAAACATACCTAGACCTGAAAAAACTCTAAAAAGACCCTAAACACACAAATAATAGACTCTAAAACAATCATATACCATGGCTGAAAACTGGTAAAATCCATTGATTAAGCGTTTAAGCACACACCAATTAACCTAATATGCCAACAATACCACAATCGAATGGAATGTCACTGTAGCATTTTAGGATCGAATCCACAAGGAACTAATGATCTATAACACCAAGAATACACAAGCTTCCTTAATCTAAGCAAACAAGAAGATGGATGATTTAGTAACAAGCTAATGTCCTAGGAATATAAACAAGGTGATCTCAAATCCAATCAAGAAATAAGTGCAAGAATTCAATCAAATGCTAAGGATGGATCCATGGGCAATGATAATTGATATAAGGTGATCAAGGTTCAATCTAGGATGTTCAAACAAAACAATCAACAAGTCTATAGGTCTAGATCTCATTCAATATAGATTAATCCACTGTCGTGGCAAAAACCCCTATGCTAATCATGAATTAAACATCAACTGTCGTTGGCTAACGCAATCAAGTATGCATGAATCACAAGTCCACTAACCACTTAAACATCTCAGACATCAACTGTCTGGCCAAATATGTAAAATACAATACTAAGTTTATTCAAACATTTTAACAAACACCTTTCGGGCGTAAAATAGCTTAAGGTCTAGATGAGAGTGATCAAGTCTAATCTAGCATTAAGAACACTTAGCAAACATAGAACATTGTTAATCAAGCAATAAACATCGTAAATATAGTCACCCTAATCTATTTAACCCATAAATCACAAGGTCACTACTCACTAATCTCCATGAGAAACCTTAAACCAATGTAAGGATCAAGGCTAATCATGTTAATGAGCAAGAGAAACACAAATATAAGATGAAGTACTTCCTTAGATTATAAAAAGATTCAAGCTTTTACAAGTTTAGACAAAGTCTTGAGAGAAAATGAGATAAAAATAAGGTTTTTAGGTCTAAATCTATTTATAGAGGCAAAAATCGAATTGGTTTTAACCCCACAAACTAGGATTAAACCAGACTAAACCGGAATTAACTTGAAATCGCCTTTGTATCACCCGCTGGCTCGTCTTTTTAATTGCGGCTTACATTCATCCGCGTCCGTCTTCCGCGGTCCTCCCTGGATCTCTCTGCCACGAATCCGCGGTCAAGCTCAGCCTTCGTCTGTGTGTCCGCGTCGATGCCTCTCACCGTCGTCAATGTCGAACTCTTCTTCCTCGTGTTCATCTCCGCTCTGCATCTCGAGTTTCTGAGTTTCCGTAAGTCCCCTCTCTGGGCCATGCTCTCGTCTCCGCCGTGCTCAGCCGCGAGTTCTCATCTCCACCGTGAAATCAAAGCACGAATTCACTTGTCGTCTTCAAATCATTGCGCCTCCGTTGAACCACAAATCATCCATTGATGTGCTCCGTCGTCACCGTGACCATCTCTCCCGTCGTGGTGGCTGCCGGAACCGTCAGAATCAAGTCTCACCGTCGGGATTCAGATATGGTGAAGGAAGCTTATAAGCTTCAATGGTGGTTTCTTCAATATTGCAAGACAGGTCCCTGAGCTTCTTCTTATTTTCAGATTGGCCCAAGACTCTGTAAATTGAGAATCATCCACTTGAATCAACCCTGAATCTTTCATTTGTGCGATTTAGCCCTCCGTGTAATTGCAGGATTGGTTCTCTGGTTTTTGATATCTTTCATTATGGCCCCAAAGTCATAAAAAGTGCAAATTGACCCTTGATTTCGCCTCAAACTTCTCGGTTGTGCAATCCAAACCCTATGATATGCAAATGAACATTCTAATGCAATGTAAAGACCTAAATGCAACTTATAATGATCTTAATAAACTATAATATGAATCTAAAACTCATTAAAATCATGAGATATCATCCATGCTATATAAACTCCCTCAGACTCACCATTTTGCTTGTCCTCAAGCAAAACATAGAATAGTCTAGTGAAAGAGGTTTTCAAAACAGGTTAGACTCACACAATTTAAATTAATACCATCACCTCTGCAGATAGGTAAGTAGGAATGAATCATTATTAACCTCAGAGATGCCTCAATGTACACTTTAGCTTATCAACCATGTCATACATCACACAATTCCACTGATAGCGCCAAACATACCCTCTACTAACCTCTTTTCTAACAAGTAAATGTATAGGCTAAATCTTGGGAATATCGATCACTGAACACATGGAATCAACTCAAGCAAGTATCTGGACTAACATGTAGTTTTTTTAATTCTTTCCCTCTGTCTTCTCTTTTCTCTGAATCTTTCTCAATTTTTTTTAATCTTGCAAAGTGTAGACGAATGGTGGGGTCATCGCTGATGTACCTACCCCTCACTTCCAACGAATTGTGATCATTCCTTTGAATTATAATAGTGGGATCATCGATAATGTACATACTCTCTGCATCTTAGGAAATAATCTCAATCTTTCACTACAAGAAAAATGTGTTTTAATAGCGGACGAAAAACGTTATCTAACAATACGATAGCAGTTTATGAAGCGTTGTATCATCGTCCGTGATAGTAGGACAGACACATTAGATAGCGATTTTTTGAAGTGCTATCTTATTGTTATATATTATAGCATTTTTTAGTATGCAATTAAATATTCTTTATTAGCATATTTTTTTTTGTTATTATTAACATTAAATTTGGTAGTTTTATAATTATTTTATTTTAATTATTTTAAAATAAAAAAAAAATTAAAAATTAAATTGATTTATATATTTAAGATTTCTTTATTATTTAAATTTATTTACAGTTAATTGTTTTACAAAAAAAAAAAATCTAATTAGATAAAAAAGTACTAAAACCAAACCAAATAAACCAAAACCCTAAACCAAGCTTAAACCTAATTCCTAATTAACTACCATATGTCGTCTTCTTCATCTTGTACGCCGCCGCACACCACCATGGCACCACCTACGTGGTCTTCTTCATCTTCCAGTCCTCACCAGCCCCACCACCACCTTCGTCGTTGTCTCTTCTATGCTCTTTACATCCGCCTTGATTCTTCTTCTTCGCTGTGGGATTTGAGAGTCAAGCTTCAGAGATGAGGCGTACTCGTCGTTGCATCCAGCCACCTTCATAGTCGCTCGCCGTCTTCGTGGTCTTTTTCTCCACGGAGCTTGCTCGCCGTCTTCCTGGTATTCTTCTCCACGAGAGAGGAAACGTATAGAGTTTCCATGGCTATTGGCTATTGAATATAGGCGTCGATCCTCCTCTCCAATATTTTTCTTCACTTCTTGGACCCAAACTCAAATAAAAATCAGATCTACTTTGTTGTTTCAGTGAATGTACAGAGACAAATTAAAAATCGTAGAAGAAGAAGAAGAAAAAAGAGAATGAGAACGTAGAAAAAAAAAAGGATAGAAGAATAGTAGATTTCAGATCTATTGGGAGTAAAGAAAGATGGATAATGATTTTAGGTCTTTTAGATCAAAAACAATCAACGGCTAAAAAGTGTGGTCCTTGTTAAAAAAAATTAACCAATAAGAAAAAAAAGTTAAAGATAGATAAAAGATTAATTTTAGCCCTTAGATTAGAATCAATCAAAGGCCATTAAAAGGTAATTAAAACTGTTTCTACATTTATTTTAGATTTCTTTTTAAAATTCCTAAATTTAAAGATTAGATTTACAATTTTTAATGTGGACAAAAAAAGATTTAGAATTTTTACAATTTTAAAAATTTAGATTTGAAAATTATATCTAGTGGATGTATGGTTTATATATGTTTGATGTTAGGAATTAGGGTATAAATTTTAATTGAGGAATTAAAGTTTGTATGTTTGGAAGTTACATATAATAAATTTCTTTTGGTTTTAACGTGTATGTTTTAGTATTGAAATTTTAGAACTATCAAATATGAAGTTTAAGATTTTAGATTTAGAGATTATGTATGATATTGGATTTAATGTATATAGGTTTGGTGTTTAATTTTAAAATATTTAAGTTGATAATTTTATATTTAAGATTTGGAATTTAAGTTCTAAAATATTATAAAGACTATTAGTGTATTAGTGTTTAACTTTTGCTTTTTAGAGTATAGGGTTCATAAGTTTGTTTAGGGTTTAGGGATTCAAAAAGTACGCTATTGTAGCGTTTATTATTTTATGTGCTATTAAACGTATGCTATCATAGCGTTTCGATTGATGCCGCTCAATCATAGCATTTCCAAAAATACAAACGCTATCTAAAACTAACGGATATATCAACCATAGCAGAAAGCGAAAAAACGCTATCCTGGTCTGCTATTAAAACATATTTTTCTTGTAGTGTTTTCTTTTTTCTTTCTTTCTAGATGCCGAAGAGAGGAGAAATGGGAACCATAAAGATTCATACTCTTTACCTTCCACACTTGCAGGAGAAGTCGGATCCAATGTATACCAAGCCCCAAAACAAGTAAGTTAAACTGATTAAGGTTGGAAGTCAACTTTAGTTTCTCCATACATTCTCAGCAGGTGTGGATGTTACTGACATGTGATATACTGTCAATTTTTTTTAATTTTGCAAAGTGTAGGCGAATGGTGGGGTCATCACTGATGTACATACCCCTCACTTCCAACGAAGTGTGATCATTCTTTTGAATTATAATAGTGGAATCATCGATAATGTACATACTCTCTGCATTTTAGGAAATCATCTCAATATTTTATTTTTCTTCTTTCTAGATGCCGAAGAGAGGAGAAAGGTGAACCAAAAAGATTCATACTCTTTACCTTCCACACTTGCAGAAGAAGTCGGATCCAATGTATACCAAGCCCCAAAACAAGCAAGTTAAACTGATTAAGGTTGAAAGTCAACTTTAGTTTCTCCATACATTCTCAGCAGGTATGGATGTTAGTGACATGTGATATATTGTGGTGTTTCCATCTAATACATCATGTAGTCAATAAATCTAAGATGGTGCTAGAGATTGGTTATGTTGGACCTGATTTTGGTCGATCAATAATTAAGCCACGTGGGCTCTGTTATAATCAGAAGCACGGGACCAATATTAAAAACAAGGCTAAGTCGATGCAAAGAATTGTGGTGTTTCCATCTAATACATCATGTAGTCAATAAATCTAAGATGGTGCTAGAGATTGGTTATGTTGGACCTGATTTTGGTCGATCAATAATTAAGCCACGTGGGCTCTGTTATAATCAGAAGCACGGGACCAATATTAAAAACAAGGCTAAGTCGATGCAAAGAATTCGAGGTCCCAAAGATCTCGAGAGCCTTTCGGGACCTGGCCGCTATAAAAAGAGAGAGGATTGAGGCTGATAAACATATGAAACTCTAGCGACTTACCTCAAATATAACGACCTCGATCTCAAGCTCTCTCATTCTGTTTTTCATACTTTGTATTTGATCTTTGTTCTTCTTAAGTTATATTTTCGATCTCATTTCAAGGTAGTACCCACGAGACGGAAGCATTCACGCGAAAAATTTCTTTAGAATTTTTTATGTTTGTTAGAGATAACAGAAGCTGGATACTTATGCAACCTAACCACTTCATATTTTTCATCTACCATTGTTGATTTGTTGCTGTGAAAGGATTATTAAGCCCCATAAAATGTGCATATTTACTCAAAACGAGCTACTACCGCCAATATATAATTGAACTCTCTTGCTTTAGAGTTATTTCGATGAAGTCCACGGTGATTTTAAACCAAATATAGAATGGAAGTAGGATTGGTTGTAATAACTCAGCATGGCTGTCAGTAGAATATTTGCGTGCTTGACATGTGGTGCATTCATACACATTTTTGTACATCTTTCTTAAACTTATGCAAATGAAATAGACACTGAATTATTTTGATTGTTTTTAAGACCCATGAATAATAACCGAGTCTATTGTCATGACATTCCTTCAATATGAGAGAAATATGTGGTGAGGTGTAAGATACCACCAAATTATCCTTGTAGAATAATCTTCCTGACACAACTGCGTATCCGTTCCCATAATTTTGGCCTATCACAACTAGAGTTATTTGTTTCTGAATGATATGATCGTTATTGACTTCCTCAAAAATGACATGCATCTATAAACCAGTAGTCATCGTTACTGCACACAAGAGACCCCCGGTGTAAAATTCTCTGAAATGATTTGGAAAATACCATTTGTTGCTTTGTTTTCAATACTACTTTGTACATGATTCTTAATTCATGACCAGAAAGTTTCGTAGGTTATTACTCTATTCCTTAAAGATGTCCCTTTTATATAACCAGAATTTTGTATTTCTTTGGTTAGTATGTACCACAAAGTGACGACCAAGAAAGTAAGGTTTCCATTTATGAACTGCATTATTATTGCCTTTAACTCGCGTTCGTAGACTAGTTTGAGTTGCTCACTATCAGTTAAGCCTCTGCCAAAATAAAATATGCTATGAATCAACAAAGCCTTCAATGCTGATGGATGTGGTCTGAAAGAGGTGATGGTAATTACAGAAGAAGTGATTGTTGTATGGAGGAAAAGGGGGTGATCGAAGAGACGGTAGAGGAGCCTTTGGCAGTGATAGTAACCTTAGTTGCAGTGCTTACCGAAGTGGCACTGGTGGTTAGAAGGAAACAGTGGTCGTGATTTTGAAAAAAACTGTAATCGTGCATATATAAAGACAATTTTCTTTCATAGCATAGATTACTATGACTATGTTAGTGACTATGGTAATGATGTTATGTTGAAGACTGACATGATAGTTGTGAATAGGGAAGAAGTGATAATGGTTTGGAGAAGAAATTTATTATTTACCATAAAAATAAAAAGACATTATAATATATATTGTAGTAATGTTAAAGGTTTTTCATCGTTTTGGTTAGATTTTTAATTATAATTTGTTTGAACACTGTTGAATCCAGTTTCCTTTACTAGATATGTGAACTCCGCCGTTTGCAGGGGAAACGATACTTATTTTAAATGCAGTTTAAAAATATTAATTATATATATAAATATTTGGGTTGGTAATCAGAATGAGCGTTAATTATAAACTTGGATAATGACTCAATCACAAGATCACTTTCATTAAACAAATATTTTGACCCTTTCGATCATTGGGTTACACGCATCCCTTTGTATGATAAGAAAATCGAATTCTCATTGTTGATATAGGCTAAGATACAAGAACAAAAAAATCGAGCTTTAGTGTTTATATGTGTTTCTTTAAAAATATTTGATGATACTTGAATAATGAATCACTCCCTTTTCCTAACAATTAGATTTGATTTTTTGTTGTTATTCAAGTTGTGATTTGCCAAGATCCACAACTATGTATATAGAGTACTAAAGATTGTAATGGCTACAGAGTCGGTCTGTCAGAAACGGGGTGATCATTATTGGTTAACAATTACAATGGTTAACCAAGAATTACAACTATTAAGACTAAGAGTTACAATTGTTAACACCAACAGTTTCTTGCAACGGTTAGCCAAAAGTTACGATGACTAATCATCAATGGCTTTAATCATCAATGTTGCAATGGTTTATCATCAAACGTTGCAAAAGTTTATCACTAATAGTTACAATCACAAACATTTGCAATTGTTCATCTAAAAAATTGTAATACTTAACTTAAACGGTTGAAAGAATTCACTTAAATTTCCAATAATTCTCTCCCATTTAAGTGTAATCGCATATTCAATAAATAATTTAACATGCACATATATCAAACTAATGCATAAATGAAAATATTTTAAAACTTAAATTTTCATCTAGTGTATTACACAAAATTAGAATGACCTATGAATTGAATCCCTCGACCCATTTTGGACAAATGAAAAATAATACACACATGTGTTTCTACACTATTCTAAGTGATTACTCGACACTATTATAAGTCATGTGTGCTATCCATTCATGAATGTATACAAAGTTAAGTCTCTACTTTTGAAACGCCATAACTTCACACTTATATAGGTAAATACTTTCAAATATGCACTTGCAAATTCACTTTTTCAAATATATATTAAGAATAACATTTTAACATGTACGTTTCTTGCATGTCCAATCACATACTTTGGGATGATATAAACATGTGTTTCATTCTTTAAGTATAGGATTTCCTCGTTGAATTCAGCCTTTAACGTTGTATTAGAGGGGAATTGGGTTTCCACAATTAAAAATTTCAAATGGACTTTAAACTTATCCATTCAACAAACTTAGTTTACTACAAGAAAACACAAGCTTAACGAGGAAAATTAACGAGGAAAAACATTCCTCGTAAATTTACGTCGACTTTGCGAGGAAATTACGTGGAAAAATAAAATCAGCATTATTTCCTCGTAAAGTAACGACGAAACAGTTTCGTCGTAAAGTCGATGTAAAGTAACGTGGATTTTACGAGGAAAGCGTATTTCCTCATACATTCCACGTAAACTTAGCGTGTTCTTTATGACGAAATAATTTACGTCTACTTAGCGAGGAAATTTTGAATCCACCAACTTTGTTTGTCACACGTTTTTTTTCCGGCCACCTAACCAATTTTCGTCGTAAATTCGTATGAAAATTAAACCTACCAGATTCAAAAAATTTCCTATAAATACCGACGTTTGAACATCATTTTAAACACACCAAAAAAAAAAACGTGAAAGAAAAAAAATGGCTGGCTCCGGGAATATTTTCGAGTTGCGGAAGTGGATGTATATGCATAGAGATGCTAACGGGAGAGTGACGAAAGAATACCTTGCGGGGCCAGAGACATTTATGCATCAAGCAGATTCAACACCACTCGTCCAAGAAAATGGTAAGATGTTCTGTCCTTGTCAGAAATGCAACAATTCGAAATTGGCAAACCGTGAAAATGTTTGGAAGCATTTAATAAATAGAGGTTTCACGCCAAATTATTATATCTGGTTTAAACATGGAGAAGGTTATAATGTGTCTGCTGATTCTTATTATGAGATTCAGAAATTGGTTTATAGTCTTGGGTTGCCTTCGGAGATGATAGATGTTTGCATCGACAACTGCATGATCTACTGGGGAGATGATGAGAAGTTAGAAGAATGTCGATTCTGCAAGAAGCCATGATTCAAGCCGCAAGGATGGAGACGTAATAGGGTACCGTACCAAAGGATGTGGTACCTACAGATTGAAAAGATTGTATCAATCAGAGCAGACTGCTGGAAAGATGAGATGGCATGCCGAGCATACTCAGACGGATGATGAGATGACTCATCCATCAGATGTAAGAGCCTGAAAACATTTTAACAAAGTACATCTGGATTTCGCTAGCAATAGCTGAAATGTGTATCTCGGATTATGCACAGATGTATTTAGTCCGTTCGGAATGTCAGGGAGACAATATTCATTGTGGCCAGTCTTTCTTACGCAATACAACCTGCCACCGGAGTTGTGCATGCAACGGGAGTTGCTATTCTTGACCATATAAATATTCTTGAACCATCCATAAAGGTCCCTGGATGTTTTCCTACAACCACTGATAAAAGAGTTGAAGGATTTGTGGTCAACAGGAGGGAGGACGTATGACTGTTCAACGAAGACGAATTTTACGATGCGAGCGATGCTTTTGTGGACCATAAGTGACTTTCCTGCCTATGGGATGTTGTCTGGATGGACTACACATGGGTGATTAGCTTGTCCATATTGTAATGGAACGACAGATGCGTTTCAACTGAAGAATGGTAGGAACATAAGTTGGTTTAACTGTCACCGTCGATTTCTTTCCATTGGCAATCCGTACCGAAGAAACAAGAATTTGTTTAGGCAAAAAAGGGTTGTGAGAGTCACTCCTCCTCCATATCTAACTGGAGAACAAATTGAAGCGAAAATTGACTACTACGAAGTTAACGAAACAGTTCGTTGGTGTGGCAATTGGCATGTCCCTGGTAATATGCCTGATTCTTACGGTGTTCATCACAACTGGCACAAGAAGAGTATATTTTGGGAGTTGCCATATTGGAAGGATCTTCTTCTGCGCCAAAACCTCGATGTGATGCATATAGAGAAGAATTTCTTTGAGAACATCATGAATACAATATTGAATGTCCCAGGGAAGACAAAAGACAACATAAAATCAAGGTTGGACTTGCCGGATATTTGCTTAAGAAGCGAGTTACATATAAAATGCAATGGACAAGTTCCAGTTCCGATATTCAGATTATCTTCGGAAAAAAAGTTGGTGTTGTTCAACTGGATAGCATCAGAAGTGAAGTTCCACGATGGGTATGTTTCAAATCTCTCTAGATGTGTTGAAAAAGGTCAAAAGTTCTCTGGGATGAAGAGTCATGATTGTCATGTCTTTATGCAACGACTACTGCCATTTGCATTTGCGGAGCTACTTCCAACAAACGTACATGAAGCACTTGCAGGTAGTGTTTTATAGCGCAATAATTTTATAACAGTTTAGTTTGCAAAATAATATATGACTAACAATGTGTTTAATTGTTTTTGGAATATAAAATGCATTGAAGCATTTTTCAGGGATCTGAGCACACACACTCTTAAAACTTCAGGAGAACATTCCCATCTTATTGTGCAACTTGGAGAAGATATTTCCTCCCGGATTTTTTGATGTCATGGAGCATCTAGCTGTCCACCTCCCATATGAGGCATTGCTTCGTGGACCTATACATTACAGATGGATGTATCAGTATGAGCGAGCCATGAAATATTTGAAGGGAAAAGCAAAGAACCTCGCCAAAGTTGAAGGTTCTATAATTGCTGGAAGTTTGACGGAAGAAGTTACTCACTTCACATCGTACTACTTTGCGTCAAAAGTACGTACCCGGAGAAGAGATCCAAGAAGATATGATGATGGTGGTGTTGCGCCAACATATGCAGTTGCTGGTGTTCCAGACATCTTTAGCCAGATTGGGCGACTCGGTGGGAAGTCAAAAGAGGTTTGGTGGTCGAGTGAACAAGACGCTCATAGTGCACACACCTATATTCTACTCAATTGCGAGGATACATTGATGCGTTATTTTGAAAGGTAACATATATGGACACTTCTAAACACATATAATTGCGAGAGATTCATTCATATAAGCGCAAATTCGAGAGATTCATTCATATAAAATGTGATTTTACAGTCTATTTGTTTCTCAAGTCAAAAAAACATTTTCTGGTATATCCACAAGAGACGTAGACAAAAGGAAAGATCAACACTTTATTAAGTGGTTGAGGAATCATGTATTAACTCAAACTCTTTTTTCATACATGATATGTATTTCAACGTTCTCTTTATTTTTGCAGGTTGATTATGACGACGATGCAGATTATCCTAAGTGG
>NC_027756.1:35315800-35317616 GCF_000695525.1 Brassica oleracea var. oleracea
AATTCAATCTCCACTTGTAAAGGTCACCACATCACAGATGTATTTCACACGAGGCTATACTTTTCACACATATAAGTATGGTAGACAGCAGACGACCAATAACTATGGAATATGTGTGAAAGGGGAAACAAATTTTTACGGGATCTTGACGGAGATTATTGAAGTCGAATTCCCAGGGATATTGAAGCTGAAATGCGTCCTCTTCAAATGTGAATGGTTCGACCCCGTCGTCAACAGAGGTGTTCGGTTTAACAAATTCGGTGTAGTTGCTGTCAACGGTGGACGAATGTACAAAAAATTTGAGCCTTTCATCTTAGCTTCACAAGCAGACCAAATTAGCTTCCTTCCATACCCTCGGATGAAAGATTCGGGTATAAATTGGTTAGCCCTGATCAAAGTTACACCTCGAGGACGAATCATCAGTGGATAAGAACCACCATTGCAAGAAGAACAGATAAATGAAGTCGAGGAACCTGAACAAGAAATTGATGACATCCTTCTCATTGATCCGCATAATCACGAGTACAAAAATCTTACCGACAATGCCATAGAGGAAGCTGTTGAAGACGAGTTTAATAAAAATGATGATGTTTCTAGTGATGACGAGAATGTCGATGTATCGGATTGATGTATTTGATTTTGTGTAAGGTAATGTGGGAGTTTGTTTTATAAATAAGATATTGAGATAATAAGTTAAGGAATTGGGGTTTTGAATGGAAAGAATAGATTGAGGTGAAAGAATATATTGAGGTTAAATGGTAGATGGGTTTGGGGTTTGGAATATATGAAGTAGAAGATAAGGAAAATGGGGTTTGGGGTTTCAGATTTTAGGGATTTAAACATAATACTCGTTAATTTCTCGTAAAGAAACGTGGAAATTACGATGAAATATAAAAATAAAGAACGCGGGCCTTGTTAATTCCACGTAAGCAGAAATCATCGTAAAGCACTCGTAAGCCGACGAGGAAATAACGACGAAAAAAAAGCGGGGCTCGTTAATTCCACGTAAGCCGTAAATACCTCATAAACAAAAAAAAAAGCGGGCCTTGCTAATTCCTCGTAGAATAAAAACTAGAAAAAAAGAAGAGAAAAAAGATACAAGAATCATATGTGGCGAGACTTACGTAAGTGTAGCCCACATGTGTTCCAATATCTTCTTCTCCTCTTTTTTTTTTCAAATATTTCTAATTTGAAAAGCATTTTGCTGAGGTGTGTGATTTGAGATAGAGTGTGATTTGTGAGTTTGTGTGTGGTTTGAGAAGGAAAGTTGCGGGTATTTATAGAAAAGCGGGGCTCGATAATTCCTCGTAAAAGTTTGACTCGTAAATTCCACGTAAGCTTAATCGTCGTAAAAAACTCGTAAACCTAAACGCGGGCCTTTGTAATTCCTCACTACTTCCTCGTACAATAAAACGCGGACCTTTGTAATTCTTCGTAACTTTACGAGGAAATAACAAGGATAAGTAATCTTATATATACTCCCGAACCTCACTCTTTCTTTCCTCTCCACTTCCTCTCCACTTCCTCTTTATTTTGTAGAAAGTCTCTCTAATTTCTCTCTAATTTTGATTAGTTTAGGATAGATTATGTGGTTAGTATAGGGAATTTAGATAGGTTTACGAGTTTTATGTTAATTAGTGTTGATTAGGTGGATAATGTAGGGAATTATATTGTTGATGTTAATTTAAAAAATTAAATTTTTTTTCCAGACGATTCGAAAGAACAGACTTACTCCTCATTACAGACAGATGTTCGGTGAGCCTGGTAGTCGCTTAGACCCGTCGTCTTCTTCAGCTCCCGGTTCTTCTTCAGCTAC
>NC_027756.1:35317787-35336834 GCF_000695525.1 Brassica oleracea var. oleracea
AAATAATTTATATTTTAAATTTGTTTTTTTCCAGGTTTGGGGTTGACGGATGTATTGCATCGGACGTAACCGACACGATCAAAGGTTACTTCTCCATGCCACATCCGAACTGGAGTAAGACGTCTCACTACGTCAGAAAGACGTGGTTCAAAATTTACGCTGTAAGTTTCTATTAATTAATTATATATACTTTAATTTTTTCATGATTTACATATATTTCTTTTAAAAAAAATAATTATTAATTTAATTTTTGCCACAACAAAAATATCATTGGGCCTTGGGGGTCATTGAGAGGGTGAGGAAAGCGTTTTACGCGAAGGCGAAAGTTCGCTTGTTGGCTGGAAGGGTGACTAGATCGTGAAGGGTATGAGCGTGGCAAACCCGCTGAACTCACCACAGATGTGTGGGATGGCCTCATCCGTTATTGGCGTCTTCGCTATTCAATTAGAATCGCCCAGTCTTGCTCTAACTCCCGTAACACGGTCGATGAGCACGGGAACGGACCGATGATTCACACTATGGGCCAAAAACTCCACGCCGGTGTCCGTTTGGAAATGATAATTAAATATTTTATTAAATAAAAATTTTAATATATATATATATATATTTTTTTTTTATTCTAACTTTCTTAAATGTTTTTTAGGCCAAAGAGACGGGACATCTCCCGTCTCTTATGGAACTTTACGAGAGGACCCACAAGAACAAGGCGGGCGTATTTGTAGATGGCAAGTCCGAGCAAATCTACAACGACGTGGTTGCTCAGGTTGAAGACCGCCAGATCAAGCTGACCTAGCAGTCTACCGACGGATTACCCATCACCTTATCCACACTTGAAGTGGATAAGATTTACGAGGAGGTAAATTTTCTAAAATTTTAATTTTTTTTATTATTCATTTAATTTAACTTTAAATTTTTACTAACAATAATTATTTTTTTGTTTTTAAAACAATATTTATTTTTTGTTTTTAAGGTTGTCCCTAAAAAAAAGGGACGGGCGTTGGGGATTGGTTCCGTCAACGAAGTTCCGAGAGCGACATCGTCTTATGGTCAGCGACGGGATGATGAAGTCACTGAGCTGCGTAACGAGTTGACCGCGACAATATCTGCGTTCACGGCTCGTGTGGGTGGACTCGATCGCTTCTTGGACTTTATAGCGGCCACAAATCCGGAATGGGAGACCATGTTTAGGAACATGCGACGACAAAATCCCATTCCAGACGAGGGACCATCCGACGACACACATGCCGAGGAGGATGTAGACAGGAGGAGTGATGAATTGCACCGGGAGATGCACGACTCAAATACCTCCGGGCGATGCACGACTCTTAGTTTTTTTTTTCTGTGGTTGTATTATAAATTCAAAACTTATTTATATATAAAATATTTGCGTATTTATTTATTTTTAAATTTTAATTTTATTAATAAATTAAATATTTTTTAATATTTTTTAATTATATTTTTTAATTTGTTAAATAATAAAACGAAGTAGATTCGTAGCTAATCTAGGACTTATTTACGTTGAACATTTACGAGGAAATCACGAGAAATGCTGAACGAGTATTTTACGAGGAAATACTTTCAAGGTATTTATGTGAAAATTACGAGGAAAGAATTTCAAGGTAATTACGTGAATTTTACAAGGAATTACTTTAATGATATGTACGTGTCGTTTACGAGGAAATGCTTTCGTGGTATTTACGAGGAACGCTAGCGACATTCTTACGTGGACTATCTACGTGGTCTTTACGACAATTTGTTTTCTTCGTCTTTACGACGAAATGGTTTCCTCGCTATTTTACGACGAATTAGCGAGGAATTATGCGTTACGACGAACGTATAACGACGAAACCCGGTTTCCTCGCTAATTCCTCGTAAACCCTCTTTTACGACGAACTCACGAGGAAAACCGCCGTTGTTAAACTTATGTCTTCTTGTAGTGGTTACCAAATCTCTAGCTAATCATTTCGTCAAATAATCTGCTACATTTCATTCAGACCGAACAAACTTTATGGTGATCAGTTCACATGATGCACTATATTTAACACCAAGGTGGCGCAACTGTACTTTTATTTGCATGTATGATTTAAATTACAAGAATCACAACAACCTCTTCATGTCTTTCATTGTAAAAATTGATGAAAATAGTGTGCTTTTGTCAGCTCTACTTGTCTAAGGCTGGTGCCAAAGATCAATATGTCATCAACGTACGAGCAAGTGATATTCCATTACTGGACTTGTCAATTTGGTATATAATACATATCATACTAGTTTAACTTGAAACCACTTGATAAGATAACCTCATCAAATCTTTGATTCCACTGCTTAGATTCTTGCTTTAGCCCATATAGTGAATTTATCAACTTATAACCTTTCAATGACATTACGTTTGCACCCTTTTTGTAACATTACGTTTACACCCTTTTGGTAATTTTACATTTAAAAACTTTCAGTAATGTTACATCTGCACCCTTTCGGTGAAGTTATGTTCGCACCTCTTCGGTGGTGATGTATTTTCACACCTTTAGTGAATTAGTTTGTACCTCTTCGGTGACGACACGTTTATACCCCTTCGGTGATAATATGTTTGCACCTATTTGTTACATTTTCACCTCTTTGGTGATAATATGTTTGCACCTATTCGTTCACGACACATTGGCACATCTTTGGACACAACACATCCACAACCCTTCGGACACAGCACGTTCGCACCTCTTCGGACAGGAAATGTTCGCACCTTTTGTCACGACATGTTCACACCATTTGGGTGACGACTCATTTCCACATCTTCAGTGACAACCCGTTTGCACCTTTTAGTGATTACCTTTTTGCACCTCTTTGGTGATAACCTTTTTGCACCTCTTTGGTGATAATCTGTTCTCATCCCTTTGGTGATAATCTGTTCTCACCCCTTTGGTGACGATCCTTTTGCACTTATTTGGTCACGACATGGTTGCACCTTTTGGTAATTATACATTTACACACTTTCAGTAATGTTACATCTGCACTCTTTCGGTGAAGTTATGTTCGCACCTCTTCGGTGGTGATGTATTCTCACACTTTTAGTGACAATAGTTTGCACCTCTTCGGTGACGACATGCTTGCACCCCTTCGGCGATAATATGTTTGCACCTATTCGTTACATTTTCACCTCTTTGGTGATAATATGTTTTCACATATTCTTTCATGACACGTTGGCACCTCTTTGGACACAACACATCCACATCCCTTCGGACACGGAAAGTTCGCTCCTCTTCGTTCATGAAATGTTTGCACCTTTGGTCACGACATGTTCACACCATTTGGGTGACGACTCGTTTGCACCTCTTCGGTGACAACCCGTTTGCACCCTTTAGTGATTACATGTTCGCACCTCTTCGTTGATGATCTGTTCGCACCCCTTTGGTGACGATCCTTTTACACTTATTTGGTCACGATATGGTTGCACCTCTTCGGTTACAATACATATGCACCTCTTCGGTGACGATACATTTGCATCTCTGTAGTCACGACACGTTCGCACCTCTTCGGGATATCATAAGGTTATTAATATTTTCTAAAGCAATCAACAATTTTATAGAAGTGATCTTAGCAACTCTTTGGTATTTTGTTCGATTATGGTATTTAAGTATGTGTCATACTCTAAACACTTAGGAAGTTATATCTTCTGGTGAAAACTGCGGAAGTGGCGAAGAATATATATATGTGTGTGTCTGTGTGTGTGAGAAAAAATACAATTTCCAAAAGAGTGTGTATATAGAGAAGTGTTGGTTCAACAAAAAAAACAAAAAGACATTTTTTGCATTAGAAATTTGTTGAAATCATACTTTTATCGATCTAATAAATTATATCAGTTACTGCCTAAGCAAATAAAAATTAACCATATGATTTTAGTTAGAAACTTCAATTTATTAATCAATTAAAAGAGTGTATCGTTCAGAAATTAAAAAAAAAAGTATATGAAAAGGTGTGTTGTTCAGAATTAAAGTGTTATATGAAAGGGTGTTTCATTCAAAATTTAAAGAGGTGTGTGAAAATGTGCATATTTAAAAAATTGAAAGATGTTTGTGTATCTATCTATGTATATAAAGTTAAAATTTTCTCTGACATGTGGCAGGAGGATTTGCTACCACGTGTCCTTTTTTATTTTCTCTAAATATTTGCATGTTTGTTAAATTAAAAAAATACCGATGGAACTTAAATAATGGAAAAACTCATAAATTTAGGATAACTAAACAAATAACAAAAAGACAAAAGAAGGCGACATATCTGAATCTAATAGAATTTCTGAGAATTTTAATTATCTAATCCTTCTCGCACTAATCATCATTATGTGAAATTTGATAATCTATTTTATTGATCACTAAAATTTAAGATGAATAAAGAAATAAGTAAAATAATATAAATATATTTTAAATATTTAAATTATTCACAACTGAAAATAACATAAATTTTCACTATTTTATTATTTTTTACTATTTTTATTATTTTATTTATAAATTATATATTTATTTACCTATTAAAAATTATAAAATAATCTAACAATACTAAAAGCAGGATATCAAGCCCTCTAAAGCTGTCCACGTCAGTTGAAAAAATCATCCAATCAGAATGTTTCAAATTGCCACGTCATTTCATCCTTCATTCGATACATCTTACAATCGGGCTATTCATGTGGGTTTTGAATTCGACCATTTTCAAGCCCATCTATCATCGCAAATCGTTTCCGACTCTTCGCCTTCGCTTTCACCGTTTTGTCTTTTCAACGTTATGCAATTCGCCGTTATCAATCCACTCTTAAAACATTCAATTATGTTTTCTATTCAAAAGAAGACAAAGCTTTGATATTTTAAATCCACCGCAAAGTTTCCTTTTACTCTATATTTTAAGATTTTGATTGGATATATATAGGGAGCTTGATGGTTTTGAAATCGTTCACAAGCTCGATCTATGTCCGTTGGTAGTTTTAGAACAAGTAGAGCTGTTGAAGTTCTTGCTGTGGTGATATGAGGCTCCTCCTCCAACACTTCTTAATCCCACCATCTCCGCCCCCTACCAAACGCAATTATTGTGTAAAGGTATAAATTCTTTTAGAATTTAGAGATAACCTTCTGGGTTTTTGTTTCCATAATTTGGTTCTAGATCAATTCTTCAAAGATGCACCTTTGGGATATATAGTTTACAAATCATGGTTCCTCTTTTAATTGTTTTCAGCATCTTCGAACATAATATGATGTCTTGGAATTGGTTTCGTCCCAAAAGGTTCGAGATTTTTTTATTACCAATTATTTTAAATAGCTGTAACTATGAACCAGTAAGAATCATATTACATAAAAAAATCTTGCTTTAGTTAGGAGTCTATGAACAAGTTTTGTCTTTTTCCATCTATATTGGAGTTCCCATGATACAAAGATATTTTTATGCTTAGTTAATTCTTTTTTTTTAATCTGAATGTTTTCATGCATTAGCTGCAAGTTGTAGCATAGGTTTCTTTTCACCAAATGGTGCTTAGAGGAGTATGTCAGCAAAAAAAACTGGTAGTGAGCTTTACACCAGTTCCTAAGCGTAACCTAAATCAATATCTTCTTTGCATAATTCATTGAGTCTCTTAAAGTGGCAGAAATATAAAGAAAAGTTGATGATGTGGATCCCAAGTTCAACTTGCATTCTCCTGCCGTGTAGGATGTATTGATGAAGGGCAGTTCAAGAGGCCTTAGAGAAAATCACAATACAGCATATGCAGCTAAGCAGGGCTAAGGGAGGTTGCAAAAAAAATTTGGGTATAATGCTGAGCAATTGAGCGTTGCATTGTCCCTAAAAATCTGGTCAGTGTGCTTTTATACTTTTGGTCTGTATTTTGTATGGATGAAAATTCTAATGCTACTTGAGTTGAAGGTTGATGAGCTTGAAGATGCAAAGGAGGCACCAGAGGAGAAGGCATTGAACTTCGTGTATGCAATGTTGGAAAATCCTTAAGATGTTCTTCAGGGTTCACGACATATGGTATGACTCTGCAAACAAATTCATATTATAGACTGTTAAGCTGGATTTAGTACTACAAGAACTGTCCTCGCATCAAGGTTGAGATACTTTTATTTTTCTTTGTCAGGCTGCAGTTGAGATAAATTGTGAGCAATCAGTCAAAAAATAGGTATGTTGCATTTATATGGAGAATGCAGTAGTTTCAACAAGTTCAACATGGTGATGGAGTAATAGACTTTTTCCATCAGTTTTTGGAGTTTAGTGGTAACGTGAAAAGCCATTTAGAAAGTTTGAGTGTGTGAAATGGCTTCTCATTCAGAAGCCAGAAGAGAAGAAACGTCTTCAAGTCACCTTCAATCTGCCTGAAAATTGCATGAATAGGCTAATTAGTGAACGCAGTGAACACTTTCCAAGTGTTGGTACAGTAAGTATGCTCAACTCTGGAATGAGCAATACAGGATGATGCACTTCATAATTTTATTTTGCCATCAATGGAAAAAGAAGCAAGATCCTTGCCAACTAGCAGAGCGAAGAGTCGGCTGCTTTCAGAGTTGGACAGGTTTTGTAGAACAAGGTGTCTGCAGGTCCATATCAAAAGAAAAGAATGTACATTAGCTCATTAACTCAGATCAGGAAGCTGCACTACTTCATGTGGATTCAGTTTCAGTCAGAATATTAGTGATCATTGACGAGCTCGACACTACTATTTTACCGGTGACCCATCAGGTATATTAATTTAATATCATTAATACTTGGATTTATTGATTCTTTAAATATGAACACAGTCAACTGTTAATTTGTTGGCAGTGTCGTATGGTATGTATTTAATCTGTGTAACTTATTTTGACTTAGAATTGTTAAAGTTTTATAATGATAACTCCTAGGCTTTACCTACGATCTTTTCTTTTCTTTCCATTTTCAAATATTATTTTTCCTACTCTCACAAAAAAAAACTCACTAAATTTATTATAAAACTTGATTTTGTAATTCTAAAAATTCCCAAAAATTCAATCCTTAGAAATAAAAAATAGATCAGGTCATCTGATTAGAATACTAAAAACAATTGAGTACAAAACAAAACAAAAAGTGAAATAATAAAGATTAGCATAGCAAAATATATCTAAATTAAAAAATAAGACATATATATTTATACATAAATTCTATAAAATGAAATAATTAAGTGGACAATTTCAATCAATTAAAATAATACATATATTTATTTTAATAATAAACTGTTATTCATTTTTATAAAAAGACTATTCAAATTAAAAGATTAAAACTACATGAAATAAGCAAGGAAATAATAATAAAAGTATCAAAGTAATATTGTTAAAAATAAATAAAATAATAAAACCAATGGGTAGTGAAGATAAAATCTTATATATACTAGGGGTTGATTTAGTTTCTCTGGTATATGCCACATAGTCAAAAACTCACCAATAAAATCATAAAAATAATATGTTATGTATATTAATAAAAGATTAAAGCAATTATGTCAAATTAATATCTTAGATTTCTTTTCTAAATCTAAATATCAATCAATACAAACAAATAAAATTATCTTATATCTAGATAAATATGTGTTTAGTAAAAAACAATTTTAATAAGTAACATACAAATAACAAAACATTTTTTTCAACAATGTGTACGCATAAAAAAAGGCACAAAATGATGGAGATCAAATAATCTAGAAATCTATGAAAATATATTGAAAATGATTTTAGTAATCTATAAAAAAATTTGAATATATCACATTTTATATTAACTGAGAGATACAATACACAAAACAATAAACAATGATTTATCAACCGAAACGCCAGAGTTTAATGTATGTATTGTACTCCATCCGTTTCATAAACAATGTCATTGACATTTTTCATATAAATTAAGAAAATAATTGAAAAGCATTTAAGTTCTTATTAGTTACACCTATTCAACCAATAGTATTCTAGACAAATAGAATTATTTATAAAACCAATGCATTTGTAATTAATATTAAACTGAAAGTTGTATTAAAATTCTAAAATGACACTGTTTTTGTAATAAAAAAAATATTAAAATGACACTTAATATAAAACATAGAGAATATTAACTTTTTTTTTTTTTGCTTAAAATATCGTATTAACTTTCTAAGGTAATATGTAGTTCTACACTTACAAATTTAATGTTATAACCAAAATCTACATATTTGTGATCTAATTTCTCACATTAATTATATAGTTACATTTGATTATCATAAATTAACAACTATGCTATTGTTTGTTTTTTTTGACAACGTCAACTAAAAACTAACTAGAAACTCCAACCGGTCTAGGAAGCTAAACCGGTGGGACTGAATCGACATAAAGCAAAGCTGAAGGAGAACTCTTCGCACCGCGTGCAAGCTTATCCACCAAAATATTTTATGCTCTAAGGATATGTCTGATCCGGAACAAATATATTGAACAACAAGGAACAATCCTTAAATATATAAATGTCAGAAAAATATTTTCAATTAACAATGTACGATATTGTTTTTTGATAAATAACGTAAATAACATATGCAAATTTATACTCGGTTCAACATTATTAACAAATTCATTTTCAAGAACTTCATAAATATTATTCAAAACGTTTAAGATTTTTTTTTAAAGTAGAATACAAAAAAAAACATTGGTAGTACATTAACGACGCGACACATAAGAAGAAAAGAACATACAAATTACATTATCAACTTTGTGGTGTTAGTCGTGTCACTCATTTTTGGTTTCATATATTGTAAAAATAATTTATAAAAACAAAAGCTTTTTACTGAAAGAATCAAAAACTATAAAGTCATATTCTTAGTTTACAGAAGAAAAACGTAAACAATTATATAAATATTCAGTAAAACCGGTATAAGTATAATTATCAATATGTTTACAAAATAAATGCAAATTCAAACACAAAATTTCACCTACTAATTTTAAATTAACAAATTAAAAGTACATGAGTGTTCGCCATCCAGTGATGTCACAAATGCCCCTCCATTCAGTTACTAAAAGGTTTTTGTTTTAAACATACGTCTTTGAGTTCTCTCTGTAGATACTATATGATGTGCACAACGAAAGCCAAAAAAGTGAACCTATTGGAGAAAAACCATACAAAAATAAATGTTGTAGAACATTATTATGATCTTGATTTTTTTATCTGGAATTCGTTTCGCCCCATGAAACATGATTATCATGATAGTTCTATATTTCATACATACAACTGATTTTCTTTCCACAATTAATATATTTGTCGGATGTTGAGCATTACATGTTGAGCATTACATCCATATAGATTTTCTAAAATCATACTCCATCTGTTAAATGACGTTTAAGATTATCTCACACATATTAAAAATAACTAAATTTTCTGTTATATCCCTAATTAATATACTATTTTGTTTGTATTTGATAATTAATAAAGTAAGAGAACATGAATAAACTATCAATAATAAACATCTACATAGAAAATATAAAACGATACATATAATGACACAAACTTTTAACTTCAAAACGAAAATTAATATAAAACAGAGAGAGAGTATAATGAAAAGTCAGACAGATAAAAAAATATAATTTATAAAACCACAAATAAAAATGGAAACTCAGTACTGATCCTAAAACCAGAAACAATTTAAATAATTTATGAATCAAACAGTTTTATATAGTGCCAACTCAAATAGGTAAAGATGAGAAATCGGATTACAACTAAGACTTAATTATTTTTTTTGGTTATTTCTATTTGACATATATTTTAGATATTAAAAACAATGGTTTAGTTTTAAATAGTTTGAAAAATCATAAATTATTTTATTTTGCAATGCAGTAATATTATACATGTATACATACTCACATAAAATAATATATTAATTTATATTTACTTAAAAATTATGGAATAATCCGGGCGTAGCCCGGGAAAGGTTCTTGTAAAACTAAAAAGAAGAAACTAGAGCACAACACATGATTTAAATCTAAAGCATCTACATTCATAGAATAAAAAAAAAGGCAAAATACAATAATAACAATAACTCAATAAAGGTCTGAAGCTAAAAAGAGATCAAGAAACGAAGACTAATTAGCATCACCTTACCATAGAGTGTCTTGACCAGAATAAACAGAGGTCAGAAAAATGAAGAAATATATAATCTGAGACAAAGCGATTCTCCGAACACAAATGTGTGCGATCAAGCACCAACACAAAGAACTAAGAAAGTGATCTCGAGGAAGAATAATCACCGGAAGGCCAATGGAAGAATAATCATCACAAAACTATGGATATAAGGGACCAAAGCTCCAAGAGACTAACTCCATACACCTATACAGCGGAAGAAAAGAAATAACCCGAAGGAGAAAGAATGGAAGCCAACCACCGAAAAATCAGAGCCCAAGCTTGAGATCAAAAACAACCTTCCAAACCACATAGCATACATGGAGAAAAACGTTATCCAAACATAGAGTGGCAAACATGGCATAAGGGAGAGCCACCAGAGATCCGAGCAGCAATGAAAACTGCAACAAGATAGAGAGCCGCTCTCAAACTGTGAAAGAGAACATAGAAGTTAGATCACCAAAAACTAAATCTTGAAAAAGAAGACGAGCATGGATTATCGACCGCAAGAAAACGACGAGGAAGACAACATCAAGGACGCCTAAACCCCAACCCAAATAGATTCAGTATCTAACATTAGTAGAAACTAAGGAAGAAGATGAACATTCAATATTGATTAGAACAACATACAACGCCGTGAGAAACAACCGGACAACTTGAAACTCATAATATTGATCTACAATAAATAGCATATAGCAGGAGAAGAAGACAAAAAAAAATTATTCCAAAACATAACAATCATTCAAGGGAGAAGCATCGCACACTGGAAAGATAAACGAAATACATAGATGGTGACAGATCAACAAAAGTCTAATGCAAATTATTGAATATTAATATTCTTTATATTAGATATTCTCTTCACCACTAACAAATACCATTATTCACACAACAATATATTATTGTAAAAATAAACACAAAACATATTAACATTTTACTTACTACTACATAATATAATAAAAATATCAAATAATACTCTTAACAAATAAAAACAACCAAATAATGTTTTTAACAACAATAAAACAATATTTCATGCGAAATGCGGACACGGCCCTAGTATTGCTACTATATAAAAGGAACTATTTTTGAGGTCTCTGAGATAGGACACGTCAGCTAAAATATTCCTAACCTATTAAATTGACAGCTCAGCATCACATATACCCGTTACTCTTCTTGTCTTTTACGACATGTAAAATAAATCGGACCTAGCCTTTATAAAATGTTTTAGGTTTCGTTTTGCAGTGGCCCATCACCAAGCCTTAACATCACCAAACCTTAAAAAAAAAAGCCCTAAATACATGTAAAATCAATCATAGCTTTACGGGCTACTTATGGACTTCATCTTCTTCGCTCCTATCTAAGTGTCCCTGCCTTTACACCTTCTCCAATACCCTTCATAACGTTACTTCCCACTCCTCCGACTCATAAAGACCCCTCCATTACTACAACAATCCAAGAAATTGTTTCCGTTACCTCCGCTACACACATATATATTACTAACCAATAGTATTATTTTTTCATTTGTTACCATCAGTCATGGTGTCTAATCCAGACTGATCAATTCGAAGCTCCAAAGCTCTCTTCTCTGAAATTGAGAACACGATGGGCGGGATTGGATGTCGTCAGTGGAGAAAACTACGGCAGATCGGTGCCGAATTGGGAATGGGCATATGAGGGATCGAAAAATGAGACCTTCAGAGTTTTGGAGCCGGAGCTCGATGGCGACGACGTAGATTAGGTTGGAATAACGGAAAAATGGGATAGTGGTAATGAAGACGGAGGAGACGGTAGCGATGAGCAGATGATGGAGATTCTTTATTTGTTTGTGTATCAGTCAAACTTAAGACATGAACAAGTCTCTTGAAACACTTTCGAAGAAGAAGACTACTCTTAAAGGTAGCAGCTTCCACTGAATAGTTGTTCTGAAAAACCATAATTTTTCTGTTATATACACAAAACTTCTCGATATGTGTGAAGAGACTGTTTATCCAGTTCGCTTACTTTCTTCTCGAACAGGTTGATCGAGATTCAGTGGGCAGGAATCATCCACATACACATACACATCAGTTTATGTGATTGTTTTGGCGCTGTTTGTAGGTTATGGTTCTTTTAAGTGGTTTCGCCGGACTATACACAAAGGTTAGATTATTAGGAACTTTCACTCTAAACACTCAAATCCAGCCCTGCTTTTCTTCCCTTTTGTGAAGCACTGATTTAATTTGTTTTTTGAAACAGTAGAATATGACCAGTCTATTCAATGACTTGAATTCCTGATTAAGGGGATTGCTTTCCATTTTGGCAGACTATTATGAAAAGAAGCTGTGTAGGAATATAAATGCACAAAACTCCTGGTTATACGTCTCTGGAATGGCTTTCAATGTTGTTGCTATAGTGATCCAAGATTTTGATGCCGTCGCAAGTAAGTAAATCCAAAACTCATCTTCTATTTGTGTCCATATTCAGTAACCATTTCTCTCACTCCTCATGTACGATGTAAGAAAATATCACTTATTAATAGTGGTGGTATCAAAAAGCTCATTAACATCGATGACGTGATGTCTCATCAACTCTGGTATTAAAGTTCTCGATTTTTCATTTTCAGGGGATCCTTCCATGGTACTCATTCATCACAATAATCATGAATCTTGACCATGCTCTCAGCTAACCCATATCCTTCTCTTAACTCTTTATCTTAGTTTTGGTATATATATATATCACATTAAAACATTATTTCCATGTTTGTTTGTTTCGTAGTGGTATTGTGTCGATGGTGCTGAAATTTGCAGACAATATTGTAAAAAGTTAATAAACTGGCAAGTATATTCAATTCACCAACAGATTCCTCTAATTAGTACACATGGTTGTCTTTCTATTCTCAACGCGGTTGTCTTTGTATTTCTATTCAGTTTTCATTTTTCCCTCCCTATCCTTTGTCGGAGGCTCAGTGTAAGTTCAACAACATTTGCCTCTGCCAATACAATCCATCTCAGCTTTTTACATAATAGTTGATGTTTACTGCGTTTGTACTTTACTGAAGATTCAAATGGTCAATTGATATCTTTTAAGGTGAATATATATATATATATCAGAAGCATTTGTTTCAGTCATCATGAAAAATTGAACTAACTTTACAAGTTTACATACCTATTTATAATATTTGATTGTTTCTTTTAGTAAACAAAATAAAGATATTTGGAGCGTCTCTCTCTTGAATCTCCGTTAAGTTAAGAGAGCCTATGGAGTTATGGATTCCACTTAGTTAACACTAATTAGCAGTTTTACAGTTTTGGGGATGTAGTCAAAGGTTATTATTTAGGCCAATCGGTCATAGTACATATATCAAAGCTTTTTCTTCCAAATAACAACTAATACACCTATTATGCAGTTTTTGTTCGGATCCTCTCTAACAAACAATTTGTCGTTTATATACCAAAATTTCAAATATTTCTTCTCAAGTTAGCTTGGTATAAGTATCCGACACAAAAGCTTCAGCTTCACCAACCATGTATTCAGCCAACAAAAAAAGTTGATTTCAAAGCAATGTAGTTAAATAATGAAATAAGGAGCTAGACTATAACGTTCATGCCGATAGACGGACTTCCATTTTTGCATTTGCTCAAGAAAATATCCAATCATTTTTTATCTTTTGATACAAAAGATGTCCAATCATAAACATAAGAAACCACCATTTTGTATGACTCTCCACATGTTCGGCTATATCTTCTTATTAGTGTATAACATTCACTTGGGACTAAGAATAAAACACAGTAATTAGAGAATTATGCTGAACTTCGTACACACTCACTTATGTTTTGTAAATTTTCTTTTACTGCAAGTATAAACTACAACCGAAGATTATATCAGTTCTTTTGCCAAACTTATGGTTTGTTCCCTTCCTACACAACTATTATCAATCATTTCATATGTTTATGCTAAATTTTAAAAGAAAGTTACGGAACCGTATAATCCGCGCATAGCGCAGACACGAAACTAGTATTATTAAACAACAGAAAATCTTGTTTGTTAAATTATAAAACTAGGATAAACTAAACTGTTGGATGTAACTTTTTCCTACAAAAATGATGACTCATCGGTTAAAGAAAAAGAAGTTTGCTATTATATATAGATTATTTATTTAACTATGATTAACTTAACTATGGTTAAAATAACCATGATTATGTTAATCATGGTTAAAGTAACCATGGTTGCTTAAATGGATAGTGACATAATAAATTTTGGAGACCCATACATTGTTTGAGGTGTTCATATCAGAGTAGGGTTTGTAAACAAAAAAAAAAAAATCTGACAAATCAGACTCTTGTAGTAAAAGGTGGATTTGATTCAAATTCATATTCTTTATCCTCCCAACAGCGATTGGTATGTTTCCTCCTACTTTCATGGATTATTATTTCTCCTCCTCCTCTGTATTAGCATCCCGATTCTTAGACAAAACAGAGATTCTACTTCTTTCGATTTCCCTGTAATGGATTATTAGGGTTTTCGGTTTCTATCATTACCGAATCTCTCGATTAGCGTACTTGGGCTGTTTGATTTTGTACCGATTTGTGTGCAGATCTGTTTCAATTTTTAGTTTTTCTTTAAGTGTCTCGATTGGTTGCAGTGATGTAGATGTAGATTAGGGTTTTCTTGTCCCCGTAGTGACGAAGAGATTCGAAAGAATTTCGATTGTGCAGTTTGGTTGGTAGGTGAATGTGTGGTTTAGGTTTGTTTCTCTACTTGTTAAAGTTTGTAGCTTTTAGTTGTCTTCTCAAAATACAAGCTTCATTTAAATCTTCTTCTTCTTCTTCAGATGCTTGATTGCACTAGATTCACCAGATTTGCCTTCCTTAGGCTGTTTATATTCAGCTCTGCTTATGTATTTAATTTGTGGAAAATCTTACAACTTCTTGAAAAGAATTGCTTCTTTCTCTTTTCTTTCACATTGTTACTGATAATATTGATTCTCTTATCTTAGTGATGTGCATTTTGTAGTTTTACTTAAGGCATGTTCGTTCATTAAACGCCGCGACCAACGCTGGCGACTGAAATTTGTTCGTAATTTTCTTATGCGCTGGTCGCTGGTGAAGGAAAATAGAGAACGCGCGTTAGAATAATCGACGGATTCCGGTGATGTTTGTGCCGCTGAAATAAATAGCGTCACCGTTCATCTTTTCTCTCTCTTTCATACGGCTGAAAAACATGGATGCTCTTCCATTTTTTTTTCTCGCGTCTGTAAATTTTCTCGTTTTCTCTTAAAATTTCAGTCGCAAGTGTTAGACGCGGCGTTTAATAAACGAACAGGCCTTTAGTTGGATCAGATCCTGCGTCTATATCATTTCATGGGTCAACTTGTAGCCAGTTAAACCTTCATTTGGAAGTAATTCTAACGTTTTAAGGGATGTTGAGATACTAGGGGCATGGTGTAATGATGTAAAAATCATTAGATGTACTTCTGTATAGACATGAATATATTCTTACTTTTGCTCCATTGAGACAGGTGCCAAAAGCTTTGAGGGAATTTGGATTCTTAGGGGGAGGAAATGGAATGCAACAAGGATGAAGCGAAGAGGGCAATGGATATTGCCGAGAGAAAGGTCACAGAAAAGGACTACAGTGGGGCGAAGAAGTTCGCTAACAAGGCTCAAGCCTTGTATCCCCACCTGGATGGTCTGAAACAGTTGTTGATGGCGGTTGATGTTTATATCTCCGGAGAGAAACTAATCACCGGAGAACCTGACTGGTACGGTATACTTGGTGTGGACCCCTTGGCTGATGATGAAGCAGTGAGGAAACAGTACAGGAAATTAGCTCTCATGCTCCATCCGGATAAAAACAAATGCAAAGGTGCAGAAGGTGCGTTTAAGCTGGTTTCGGAAGCTTGGGGTCTACTATCTGACAAGGTTAAGAGATACTCTTATAACTTAAAGAGGCAGGTTAAAGGAGGTCAGCAAAGATTCCCAACAACACAGAGCGCGCAGCCCGCGAGTTCTAACGGGTTCCAGAACGTAAGAGAGCATGTGGTTTCGGGTGCTAAGGCTAGAACTAAGCCGCCAGCTCCACGCAAGGATCCGCCTGCTTATGCTCCTCCGTTTCAGGAGAGTAGTACCTTCTGGACAATGTGCAGCAGGTGCAAGACGCAGTATGAGTTCCAGAGGGTTTATCTTAACCAGACTTTGCTTTGTCCACACTGTCGTCAGGGCTTCTTTGCAGCGGAGAAAAACCCGCCTCCTAGTGTTCCGAAGCCAACCAACAACAACCACTCATATAACCAACAGAAACGGAGTTCTAAAGTTCCAGCGACAAACAAGAACTCATCATATGGTACTTCTTCTGCCAGAGGGCCTGCATCATCTGTTAACAATGGTTTCAGTTGGGAGCCTTTATCAAGAAAGGGTGGATCATCCGACAGCCTAAATGTCGTAAACCAAGCTGCTAATGTGGTCCAGCAAGCACAAGAAAAACTGAAGAGAGCGTATGAGGAGTCACAAGAGAGGGATGCTGCTAGAGGATTCACAAACTCTGATCTGGAAAATTATAAGAGGATGAAGACAGATGGTTCCCATGGGTTTGGTTCATTCTCATGCAAGTGGTCGAATCAAAATGGTCCAGGTAGGTTCACTACTCCTCCTTGTAATCCTGAAACGCTAGGCTCTCGTCATCCCCAGGTGGAAGGAATCTTGTTACCTAGCGATATGAAGAAAGCGCTCGTGAAGAAGGCACAGTCAGATATTTCCAAGAGACTTATGGCAGAAGCAGCAGAGGAGATGAAAGCAATGGAAATAGAGAAGAAGAAGAGTATGAAAGCGACAAGCAAGGCAGATGAGGTAGTAAAAAGTACTAGTACTGAACCAGTCAAGGAAGTTTCCAACGATGAAGGGAATGGAATCGTTGTTCCGGATTCAGACTTTCACAACTTTGATCTCGACCGCACTGAAACTGCTTTTCAAGACGACGAGATTTGGGCAGCGTATGATGAAGACGATGGAATGCCTCGGTACTACGCCCGCATCCAGAAGGTGGTTTCCTTGGATCCCTTTAAGATGAGAATCAGCTGGCTCAACACCAAAACCTGCAAAGAGTTTGCTCCTGTAGACTGGGTTGGCTTTGGTTTCGCTAAATCATGTGGAGATTTCAGGACTTCGAAATACGAGTTGACAGATGCACTAAACGCATTCTCCCACAAAGTCGATTTCACCAAAGGTGCAAAAGGACTAATTCACATTTTCCCCAAGAAGGGACAAGTTTGGGCACTGTATCGTCACTGGTCCCCTGACTGGGACGGTGATACCCCTGATGATGTCAAACACAAGTACGACATGGTTGAAGTTCTTGATTACTACACCGAAGACAAGCAAAGTTTAACTGTCGCTCCTTTACTCAAAGCTGAAGGATTCAAGTTGGTTTTCCGCAGAAGCACAGATCAAAACAGTGTGAGAAAGATTCCGAAGGAAGAAATGTTTAGATTCTCTCACCAAGTGCCTCACTACATTCTTACCGGGAAAGAAGCTGATAACGCACCAGAGGGTTGTGTGGAGCTAGACCCAGCTGCAACTCCTTGCGAGTTACTTGAGGTGAAAGAGTCATCCAAAATGGACACTGAGAGAAGCAAACCTGTCAAAGATAAAAGCACAGCTCCAGAGGAAGAAGAAATGGGTATGAACATAGATTAGGGTGGTGTGAAAGCTAGTAGCATTCAGTACAGTGTACAATGGAGGAAGTAAGCATATCAATCTCATATGGCATCAGTACGGAACAGGACTAGTCAGGTCTGATCTTCTTTTTTGCTTTGATCTCTTATTTTGTTTCTCTAAAGGCTGACCCCAAATAGAACTGGCCTTTTTTGGCACAAGAAACAATGTTTTTTTTTTTTGATATTTGGTATTTACTCAGATAATCGTGTAAGAACTCTCAATTCAAGATATCTAATGTATGGTGGTTATGGGTTTAAGCAACATTTTGACATGTCGTAACGAGAAGATGTATGGTTTTTATGATGGGCTAGGGTGAACCGATTTGGTTCCTGGTTTTAGAATGTGAGCACGGGCTCGTGGTTACCGTGAAAGAGAAGTTTTATCTTTTTCTCCCTAAGAGCATGTGCATTGCTAGCAACCTTAATTGTTGTTTAAGTGGGGTATCATTAACTTTTAACTATTATAATTAACACAAGCAATTTTGTTAAAAAACACTTAATTATAGGAATTTATTGGTAGTTGCTTAATTAAGGTTCTTACCAATAAAAAAATATTAAATTTATTTTTAAATATAAAATTGTTAAAAAAAATTAAAATTATTTATTAAATAAAACAAAGTCAAATATAACATTTTAAACATAGATTTTAACATAAAAACATTAAAATAAAGATTACTAAAATAAACGATAATAATTTGAAAAGAGACATCGAAACTCAGTTGTTGTCTTGATCGCGTCCAAATTTATGTCATATATGCTCAACTAAATCACCTTTCAGTTGTTGATGCGCTTGTCTATCACGAATTCTTGTTCGAACACCCATCTGATTGGCGATATTTGTAGGGATATCTGTAGAATAGGTGAGATCGACATATGAAGAAACACTTCCTTCTCCTTGTTGAAAATCTGAAACATCGTATTGAGTGTAGTCATCTCGTTCGTTTTCTACTATCATATTATGGAGTATGATACATGCTCTCATAATCTTCCCAATCTTGACTTTATCCCAAGAAAGTGCCGGATTTTTAACAATGACAAATCGAGCTTGCAAGACGCCGAAAGCACATTCGACATCTTTTCGGGCAGCTTCTTGTCGTTGAGCAAATAAAACAGTTTTCGGTCCTTGTGGAACTGGAATAGATTGGATAAAAGTTGCCCATCTCGGATAAATACTATTGGTGAGATAGTAAGCCAAATGATACTCTCTTCCGTTGACCAAGAAATTCACTTGCGAAGCTTGACCATTTATTATGTCATCAAAAACA
>NC_027756.1:35336940-35345054 GCF_000695525.1 Brassica oleracea var. oleracea
AATATTGCCCTTTCCAAGCGGTGGGACAATTCTTCCACTCCCAATGCATACAATCGATGCTTCCTATCATCCCGAAAAATCCACGAAGCTCTCCAATATGAAGTAGATGTTGAAGATCATCCGGTGTTGGTCTTCTAAGGTATTGATCGCCGAATAAATCTATTATTGCTTCCACAAAATTTTCCACACATAACCGAGTAGTGGTTGCACCGAGCCTGAGGTATTCGCGACCGCATCAAGCGCAGAACCATATGCCAACACATGAATAGCTGCTGTACACTTTTGAAGTGTAGAGAGACCAAGTCTTCCGAGGCCGTCTTTTTTTGTCGGAAAATATGGAACTTCATTGGAGAGTCGATCAACAATATGCATGAACAATGGCTTATTCATTCTAAATCTTCGTCGGAAAAGATTTTCAGGATATGTTGGAATATCACTGAAATAATCATTCCATAGACGCATATGGCCTTCCTCTCGATTTCTTTCGATAAACACTCTTCTTTTCCTTGTTTTTTCTTGCTCACCATAAAGATTGCACAAATTCTCAAATGTTTCATCGAAAGTTTGATCAAAACATTCATCGAAAGTTTGATCAAATGACTCATCCAAGTTGTGATTAGAAGAAGAACCCATGAAAGGTTTGTTTTAGTGATGAGAGAATGAGAGAAGTATGATTGGAAGAATTGTTTCTGGATTATGATTGGAAGAATTAGTGATGAGTGAATGAGAGAGGAAGAAAGTTAGATGTTTGTGACTTATTCTCTCTGAATTATATAACAACAACAACACTCTCTCGAGTACAAACCCGTGACTCGTGACACAACAACAACAACACTCGTGACCTCTGTCATTTACAAAAAAACAACACTCTCTAACTCTCGTGACCCGACAAGAACAACACTCTCTCACTCACATTCTCTCATTCTCTCTAGTACAAACCCGTGAACTATTCTCTCCTCTGTCCAAAGATATAAGATAAACCCGTGACCTCGTTGCCTCGCAGCCTGCAAGATGATGAAGAAGAAAATTGTAGGAACATTAAACAAGCAAACCAACATTTCATTTTATAGAACATTAAACAAGCAAACCAACTCGGAGCACAAGCAAACAAACATGAAACATAACTAGAGACTTAAACTTGAAACAGAACCAGATACATGAAACATAACAAGAGGCTTAACATGAAACAGAACCAGATACAAAACAATACTTAATTTGAGAACAACTCAGTTATGAGCTTCTTTTTGAGTTCGTCTTCATAGTCAGCAAGGGGTTCTGTTTTCATAGTAGACGGTCAGGCAGATTCAGCTTAGACAACCTCTCTTTCGAGTCCAAATCCGCCTGTTTTATCGTCCACATAGTCTCAAACTTGTTCAGATTATCCTCGTCTACCACCTTCTTCTTACCACTTGCCTTTGCGGCCTTCACACCCGGGGGACGCTTGTTGGCGGTTGCTTCAGAGGTCTCTGACTCTGCACCCTCCCCGCATTTCCTCTTCTTCGAGCTCCCTTCTTTTTTAGCCGTAAAGAGATCGCACCACTTCTGATCGTTGCGTAGTTCCTTCCATGCGTGTTCTAGATTGAATTTTTTCTTGTGGTTGTTGTAGAAAATTTAATGAGCAAGTTTGACAACGTCATTCTCATTATGGCCGCTAGCTTTCTCTCTTGTGGCAGCTTCATACGCACCACATAATATGGACAGGATGTCATTGATCCGGTGCCAGCGATGCTTGCAATGGGCTCCTTCTCTTTCTTCGCAGGCAGCAACTAGAGGACTTGCCGCAAAATATGCAGCAACTCTGTTCCAAAAAGTTCCAGATTTTTGCTCGTTGCCAACTACAGGATCTTTGCTCGTGTTTAACCACGAGCTGATCAAGACAATATCATCAGTTGGTGTCCATTTACGCCGTTCTCCACGCTCTGCCCCCGTGACTCCATCAAAGTTTGAATCTTGGGTTCCTATACTGCCTAGAAAGGGAACTTGAGAGGAAGATAGTTCAATACTTTCTTCAAATTTTCCAAAGGAAACAGTTTGTTGACTATTAAGTAAGTCAACAAACTTTGAAGTTTCAGAAGATGGATAAGAATCCATATTAAAAGGACGATCAAGATAGAGAGAAATGAAAGAAGAAAAGTTTTGAAGTGGGAAGAGAAGTGTATTGAAGATAGAGGAGAAGACAGTTTCCGTAATAGCTTCAAGAATCCTATCAAAGCATTGATCACAACCACACACCAAGTTGTCCGAGAAGACATATATCTAACTCAATCAACACACCACGCCATTTACTTCTATCTAACAATAACTCAATCAACACACCACACCATTTACTTCTATCTAACAATAACCAAACCTATTAACTACCTAACACAACCACACAACCTTTATCTAACAAGAGAAAGAGGTATTTATTTCTTAACCTAACATTAACCGATGATTGAATTCATTTCAAACAATGCTTTATCACACGTAGACAGAGTAAAGACATAGGCTTTACCTGTATGAACAATCGTACGCTCTTTGTCTCATGAACCTGTGTGATGCCTTTTCATCAAACCATCTAAACACAAAAAATTTCCAAAACATATCAAAACAAATTCGAGTAAAATATGGATGAACAAGGAGCTTAATTTACAGGAACATACCTCATTACACACATACACAATCTAACTCGGACAGCCTCTTCATCAATCCACCTAAGAGAAAACAGAGAGAAACAAATAAAAAAAAACAGAGGATATGTATTTTAAATTGACGATGAAGAAGGAACAAATCAACCTGGATCATGCCTCATGCCTCTTGATCGATCCACCTAAAGACAAAAAAAATTCAGAGGATTTAATTTCAAAGATTCACGATGAAGAATCTGATACATGCAAACTTGAAAGATTGAAACATAAACATATATAACCGCAGATTTACCTTTCGATTCGCCTCAGCCGCAGCAATCGTGTTCTTCATCGTCTCAGAGAGCCACCGATAGAGAGAGAGTTCACCGGACGCTCTTCGAGGAGAACCACCGATAGAAAGATAGAAAGGTCTATGTTTTCCTTCTTCGCCGAGACTCACCGATAGAGCTGTCACCATTTCCTTGACGCGAGCCACCGAGAGGGAGAGAATCACCTTTGAAATCGCATTTTGTCGGAGGAGAGAACAGGAAAAAAAGAGAGAAGAAAAAATGAAACGAACCTGGGTTTACCCCGTCACCGCTCCTCTCGCCAATTGGAACGTGACACGTGCCTGGTAAGGGACGCCTCTTCGCGGTCGTAATTAAACAACGCCTCTTGCTTTAATCCGATTTAATCTTTATTTTTAAAGCCCAATTATGCTGACCAACCCACTTAAGGACTCGAATAAACGTGCTCTTAGAGAGGTTTTAAACACACGTGTGTCAGCACACAATCAAATATAATTTATTTTTCTCTCTTTATTTTCTTTTATTTCTCTTTCTCTTTCTTCGTCTTCTCTTTTTTTTCTCCGTGAACACGACGATGTCTTCTCCGTGAGGACGACAAAGGCCATCGTCTTCGATTTTCAGCAAAGGAGTTTCTAGGGTTTCTGGTTTCGGTGTCGTGGACATGCGCAGCCGTGGTTTAAGTGCTAGATCCTCTCAGATTAACAATGTTGGGTCTATTGATCAAGCTCTTATGCAATCCATGGAGCAAAAGGTGCGATTTTTAACTCATTTGTGTTAAAATAGAGATAATCCAAATTGAATTGATTGGATATGTATTTATTTATTCCTTGGCAACAATTGAATCATATCTTGTTCATGATTACTCTCACTCTTCTTCTCAGTAGCTCAAATGATTAAGATTAGGTTGTGTGGTTTCACTAAGTTAAGATCATCAAAGAGGAATCTTTGTCTGAGAAGGCATATCTGTTTTTTTTTCTTTTTTTTTTGTAAGTGTGAGTAAAGATTGATTGTTTTTCGGTTTGTCAACACATATGGAGTTTTGCTACTGCTACTAATGACGATGCTGGTGATGGTACGATCACTCAACTGCTCTTAAAACGAGTGTCTATGTGCTTTTGTTGTTCTTGTTTCATTTTATGTTTCATGTTCTGTTTTAGTGGTTTAGGTGTGTGTTGTTGTTGTTCTTGTCCTGTTGTAGTTGTTTAAGTGATGAAAAGCTCGTGACTTTTGGTTTCTCTTGCTGTCATAAATATGAACCAGATTACTGAGACTTTTGTTTTTGTGATGATTGGATGTGTAAGTGATCATATCATGTAAATGTCATCTAAAAAACTGAGACTTTTGTTCTTGTGTGTTTCAGGGTTTGATGGACCACAGAGAGAAAGACATCACTGCATGGTGTGAAGATCTTCATGAAAAGTGTCATGTTTGTTGTCAGGCCTTTCTAAGATCACTCATGGACTTGTGTATGCTTTTGTATACTTGTGTCATGTTTCAATGCAAAGTCACGAGCTTTTGTTTGCTTTTGTATCGTTGTATATTATCAAAATCACAGACTGTTGTTTTCTTGTGTACTATAAAGTTTGTATACAAAGTGTCGGATTTCTGTTAATGTTCTATATAACTTCACAACACTCTTGTATCTTTCTCCACTATCTTTCTCCACGACACTCTTGTTCTCTCTTCACAACACTCTCTCCGCAACACTCTTGTTCTTTCTTCACAACACTCTCTCCTCAACACTCTTTCTATTCAAAGTCCATATAAAGTTTCAGAACACTCTTGTTTTTTTTATGAAAATATATGTTTAAAATGTTATTTTGTACTATGTTTTATTTAAAAATAAAAATTTATATTTAAAAAAAACAATATTTAATATTTTTTTAAGAACCTTTAATTAAGAAACTACCAATGTGTATAAAAACTAAGTATTTCTTAACTAAAGTTCTTAATTACATTTATTATTAAAAAAGTCATTAAGAAACTCAAATGAAGTTATAGGGTTAATCATGCTCTTAGTTCAAAATACTGCATTTAAAACAATCCAAGGATGTCAAGAAACAAAAAACAAAAACAATTGAAGTATAAAAAACTTTAATGAAAAGTTTATTCTGCTCATGTGATGATTGATGGGTCTGACATTAATGTGGATTTTGATTCATAAGGCATTGATGGTGATCGAAATGGTCAAAAGAAGATGGATGCAAGTTGCAACACATAATCCTTCAACTGTTGGTAAAAAAGTGGAAGACGGTGGCCTAGTGACTAAAGTTTAAAAAGCTCATACACAAAGTCTAGGGTTTGAATCTCAGTCGACACAATTTCTATACCAAAATGTTCGGATATTGATTTCCGGATAAAGCGAATTATGCAGAAAATTGGAAAAAATATCTACAAGAGATCTTCAGCAAAGCGCAAGGAATACTGTCAAGAATGGATCTCACATGGCGGCTCAAGGTATGCAGTCAGACGTGAATCCTCACAAAATAGGTAAAATTGTCGATGGTAATATCGTATATGCAATATTTCTTATAGTTTGTAATAGCATAGTAACCGGATAAAAAAATTGCCGTTAAAAAAAAAAAGAATGCAACCCATGATCCTCGTTTTTGTCTTTAATTCATCTTTTTTTGTCTTTATTCATATCCTCCACTTGTTTTGGGACGTCCATTTTTGTATTTACTATTTCAGCATTGAATAATATCTTATTAAAATTACTACTTATATGCTCTTGCAACCAATAATTTTGCATATTTTACGAAGATTCATGTTTAAACATTTTATAAAAATACACTTGTAATTCTATTTGAACCGTGTTAAAAATTTTAAATAATTTTTTCTATAAAAAAAACAATGACAAGTTTCATTTTTATATTCAAATTTATATTTCGTAAAATGTAATTCTTTGTTAATCAAACCACTATACTAAAGAATTTACAATTTTTGATTAGCTTACTTAGATAAAGAACAATCGTCATTTTCATACTATTTATCCTATTATCAACGCATGAAGTGAATCAAACATTCCCACTCTTCAAAGGTGATTGTCCTTTTACATCCAATCAATGGACTCTATTTATGAGATATTTACTTATTTTTGTCCTCAATATAAGAAATTAATTATGGTACCAGTTGAATAAGTGATTTAGTTGTTTAAATGAAAATTGGTGCTAAAGATATATATTATATATGCATTAAAAGATTTTTTTTTTAATAGTTTCAATTTTAATACTAGAACTACATAAAATATTTTCTTTTTAATTGTATGGTATCTGTAAATTCATTCATATTACATTTTTTTGGTCTAATTCATATTCATTTTTGATATTTTGTTTTAAAATATTGGGTTGTCAACCGTTTTGAAAATTTTGTTTGTTCTTTTAAACGGGGTAGAGGCACTATGACATAGACGTATATCATACTATTATTCATTATTATATATTTGTTACTTGCAATTTATCAGATTTCAAAAAAAAACTGGTTAAAATATTATTTGTTAAAACTTAATAAGTTTTCTTGAGGATATTGGCTGTTTCATTTATGTGTGGTACTACTAGTTGAATACAGCTCATTCTGACTTGTTAAATAATGTAAAACTAGATTGTGGACCCGCGCGCCCGCGCGGATGTATGTTATAAAGTATTATATGTTTAACATTTTTTTTAGACTATTATATTTTTTTAGAGTTTTGAGATTGAGGTATTTTGTTCAGTTTGTGCTGTGTCCAATTATAAAGCATGATGTTGTTGAAATAATCATTTTATGTGGTAATGTAAACTTTAAAGTGTTGAAATATTTAAGTACAGTATAACATCTTTAAATTAATACTCTATAAATTAATATACACTAAAAATCTCTATAAAATAATATAATTTTATAGTCCCAAATTGAGTTTTTGGTTCAATTAGTATATCGATAAATTAATATCTCTATAAATTAATTAAAAAATTATAGTTTTGGTGTAGTCCCAACATTATTAATTTATAGAGGTTTCACTGTTATAAGATTAGATAGTGTGTGTTTTATTAAATTTTACTAAAACATGGTGATTTTACTAATATTCAAAAGATATAATTATATATTCTTTAAACATTAATAATAAAAACAATTGGAAATTTTGAATATATATATATATATATATAGTTATGGTAATTCTAATTTGGAAGCCCAAGACAAAGTAATTGACTAATTGGGCCACTTTAGTAAAGGAAGAGACAGAGTAATTGAATAATGGATAATTACATGATCAAAACTATTTCCTATTATATTGTATAGCCCAATTTATGCATTATATTAAAAAAATTAAACGTGGACCATTTTATAAATATCGAAGCCCATCCTTTTTTTTCCGCGAAACCAAAAAAAAAAAACTTTGCCTTCGAGGACTTTTCTGTTTCCAACCAAAACCAAGATCGATCTTTCATATCTCTTTCTCCGTGTCTGCATGTTATTGTTGCTGTCGTTTTTGGGTAATAAGTTATCACTGAAACGATGATTGAAGATAGATCTATTGATAACTACATCCGATCTGTGCTATCCAGGTTCGAAATTAGGTTAATTTTTTTTCGATTACTTAAGATCGAAAGATACCTTCTCTGTTATGAATCTCTTAAACATAATCTAAAGTTTGGAGAGTAAATCCCATCTATAGGATAGCACATATCCCCTCCCATGTTTAATCATGAAGAGGAAACATCGTGCGCTGCTCAATTTGGCAAAAGATTATATAGGCATGATATATTAATAAAGGAGATCAAACACTTTTTTCTCAGAAACGGAGCGACAGAGGACATAACTGAGATATAGAAAAGCTGAAGCAGAGTCATGGTGAAGCAAAGAGAAAATGGAAACATCTGGAGTAGATTAGATAGCTAAGAGAGGACACAACACAGTTGTTATCTGGTAAGTTTGTTAAATTATATCAACATTGCGTGCTGGTCAAATATTATGCTAATAACACTTTAAAACGTATCCCATGGTGATGAACGTGGAGAGAACCAAGTACCAGTAACCAAGTTGCAAAAGAAGACCACAACTTCGACGGGACGAAGCACTTATAACACGGTTAGTAATAATCTAATATATTTTAACCATAAGATTGAAGAACTCTGGCTTTAGAATAGATTGAAGAACCCTGGCTTTAACACAGTGTAGAATATGTTATTAGATTGAAGAACCCTGGCTTTAGAATAGAAGTTTG
>NC_027756.1:35345936-35365661 GCF_000695525.1 Brassica oleracea var. oleracea
CATCTTGTATTTGTGGCTTGTTGTTTTATATTTGCCTCCGGCTGGAGTCATTTGCATATTTTCAATGACTCCCCATTTTCCTAGTCGGAGCTCACGTTGAACACGGTACATGAGTGTTCGTTTGCAAGAGGCTTGGATTTTGTTTCCCTAACAAACATAAAAATTGTAAAATTAGTCCATGTTCTTAAATCAAAACCAATTATAAATGACAAACGTTTTGAAATTGTGACTTACCCACTGGTCTGCTAAAACCATTTCAAATGTATCACCAAAAGGAGTGTTCTGCCTCCAAGAATGTAAGCACTTGACCTGAACTCGCCAGTGATTCTTAAAAGGACGAAGTTTTGTGAGAGGATGAAAAGTAGTCATTGTCGATATTTTAATAGAAAGTGCGTAGACTGATATGGTTTTGATGTTATTGGGGCAAATATATATAGCGGTATCTTAAATTAGGGTTTACATTAGGGATGCACGCCGTAAAATAATCAATGATCGTGGTAGTTGTGATTATTTCCTATTAGATATCGAATATACAAACCAATTTTTATTTCCAAATTGTATGAGGTTGTTTGAAAGCTAGCGTAATAATAGGAATATTTGTTTTTAATAATTTTATTTAGCGTGATTCGAAATATTGAAATCAAAACAGAATATTTTGCTAGTAATGTGAATGATATGATAATGTAATTGTTAGGATGAATCACTAAGATATAGGAATAAATCGTGGGAGGTAAAAAAATTTTAGGCAATTCATTAACTATGTGAGTTATGATATCGATTAATTGTGGGACGCACGGTTAACCTTTGGGAATCAAAAGTCGGGTTGGTTTATTAAAAAAACAATCGTTGGTTTTGGTACAATTTAAATCAAAACTCGGTGTTTTAAAAGAGTGGCATAAGGATGTAATATTTGTGGAAAACTCAGAGCTATTTCTAAAATGTACTCTTGTTTTAATAGATTAGATGAAGATTTTTTTTTGTCATCTAATAGATTAATATTAACTTTGAGCAAAGCATCGTACAAAGCCAGCAAAAGTTTACAATCTTTCTAGAGCCATAAACCGGCAAGGTGATATGCATCATCCGGAGACTAAAATTAGAACAGACATTGAGCCATAAACTAGACGAAAGGAAGAAGACAAAGTTGATTAGAACCATAGGAGATACACGATGCACTTCAAGAATGGAGAAGCTGAACGGAGCCGGAAGCAGAGATGAGTGAGAAAGCGATGCAAGCCTAATTATTTGAGTTCGAAGAAGACCTCCTAGAACTGTTCCACCAGAGAAACACGTTCAAGAACCATACATAAATCTGCTTCAACACAAGAAGGCACAGGAGAATCGATCTTCAACCCGAGAAGCCAAAGAAGACGACGGTTGGCAATTAACTACTCAAAGACTGCACGCAATTGAGCTAAGGCTCCACAGCCCCTTACCAAGTAATCCGGAAGAACCCGTTGGTTTCAAACCAAGGAACTGCACAACTTCCCCGCCCCGAAACTTCACCAATAGAAGAGAACAATACAACGACCAGAGGACTAACAGCGAGGACTTACCAAAGATGACAACAATCAAGAACCAGACGCCTTGTCGAAGACAGAGCACGACCAACTTCCAATGCAGAGAAATACCTGAAAACATAGGAAATGATATCTCCCACCAAAGCCATTAGACCAAACAAACTCCACAAGTCCATCAACAACTGAATCTTCTTCCAAGAAATCTAAGAGCCGAACCCCTGACTCTGAATCCACTACACTCTCTCAAGTTGCCTCCACGAGGAAACTTCATTAAGAAATTCCATAAGAACTCCCCGACGACCTTCATGCAGAGCCGAACTTATATCGAAAGTCTTTGGACCCAGAGCTAGGTTAAGACAAACGTAACTAACAACTAACCGAGACCAAGAACATCTGAAGCATCAAAATGAAGTCAAAAGGACAGAGGAAGAACGAGAGAACACCATTGAAATACTTGAGTTCTGCTTCACCCGATCCGATGGAAGAAGTCCCATCCCATATCAGACCCGGCATAACCTGCACCGCACACCAGAAAAAGCTACGGATCTAGTGAAGGAGCCCAAGCAAACTAGAGGATGAAATCGAAATCGATTCCAAGATCCAAAACTTCTCTGACTTTAGAAAGCCTCATCTCAGTCTAAACAGACACAAGGAACTAGACTAAGGACCTTCTCACGGCACCGACGAATCTTGCCGGCCACCGGAGAAGGTAAGATCAAGAATCGCTTTTTTTTTTTCTTTTACGGCGGCGTTAGAGTTTTTCCTCTGTTTTCTTAAATTCTTTGTCTCTGATGTAAAATGAAGATTTATAAATTAAAATGCTGGTTCAACGATTAAAGACTTTTTAAGAAGAAAAATAAAACGTGAATGTAAGATACCCAATCTCTGAAATATGTTATTTTAAAGTGTTTTATCCAGACTAAAGTAGTTTTCTTGAGAATATTGATTGTTTCATTTATGTGTGGTACTGCTAGTTGAATAAGGCTCATTATGACTTTGTTAAATAATGTAAAACGAGGATTTATGAATTAAAATGTTGGTTCAACGATTAAAGACTTCTTAAAGAAAAACAAAACGTGAATGTAAGATACACAATCTCTAGAAAACGTTACTTTCAAGTGTTTTATCCAGACTATGAAATGTGGACCTTGCCGTTTATTTTCTTAACGACAATCAATTCAATTTATACCAAAATGTTTTTTTTTTTGTCAATATCAAATATTTTAATAGTTGCTAAAATGAATCAAATCTTATTATATAAAGAAGACATTGTCTCTTACCTATTGATGACATGTAATCAATTCGAGTGCTAAGGAACCACCACGTGTATTAACGAATAGCCGCTCGTGAGTTAAGTTTTTTTTTTGTTTCAGGATGGGCTGTTATCTTTATAATTTGCATTTGGATTAAATTATTTAGTTTTTAGATAACCGAATCCGATAGTGACTACGTTTTTCTTCACACATGAGGACAAATTTAGGGTTCATCATTCTCTTCATTATCCGAAAGCTCAAGCGACGATGGGTCTTCTGGAAGTTTCTAGGCGGATTTTCATGGTGAATCTCTTGCTCAAACTCTGTTTATTCCGTTTCGTTTGGAATTCTTTTCTCCTAAACCGTTACAAACTGCTTTGAATCATCATCATTAACTCTTCCACCCACTCCTACCACAATTTGCTCATTCATTGCATCTCTCTAAAAGGCGGTGGATCTCCAGCTTTAAAAAAAGGTTCGCTTTCATCTGTAAATATCATCCTCAAAAATCTTTAAAACAGTAGAAAGTTCTATTTCGCTTGAATGGCTAACTCATATATCTTACTCCCTGATTTGAAGTCGCTGATTTGAAGTCCGGCCCATGTCCTCCACCTTCGACGTGCGACTTCTGAATTTTTTGGAAAGCCAGAAACGTTTAAACATGATGGGAAGCTTATGGGTATTGATATGGCCAATGTTATTCCGTTCTTCTAACTAATTTGGTTCTGGAAAATCAATCTTTATATTTTTTTGAGCAACAAACATACTTATATTAGGAATTGGGTTCAAGCCCAAGCAGAGGTCATATTACAAGTGCAGATTTTGCCACTAAATCTGCAGGCCCATTAAGGGTTCTTGGAATAAAAGAGAAATAAACGAAGCTGAAAGGGTTTCGACATCCGAGAGAATTCCGTAGAGATTCTTTGGTTTTGATGTCGAAACGATGGCTTTGATTAGCCCAAGGGAGTCTGAACGTAGCCAGATTTTGTTGTAGCCAAGCTGAATGGCGTGTGAAAGCGCAACACGGACCGCAAGAGCTTCTGCTTGGAGAGCAGATTGGATCCAAGTGTGCGATTCGGAGCCCTGTTGCAATTGGGAGTCTTGAGCTGTGAAGATCCACCCAATCCCCGCCGCTTTTGTGATTGGGTTCCAAGCTGCATCTGTGTTGCACACGATCGCATCAGGGGGAATCGAAATCACCGGAGATTGAGTTATCAAGGTGGGGGTGACTTGGGTACTAGAGAGGTCTCCTTGGGCCCTTGTCCATTCTTGTGCGTTTGAGAGAGCTATGGAGATCACATCCATCAGAGTTGAAGATCGTGATTCGAAGATTCGTTGATTCCGGGCCATCCATATTGTCCAAGTGATCCAGAAAAAGATGTCTCCCGTGACTCCAGTCGGTGGTAAGCAGGTCCAAAGAGATGAGACTTCCAGCGTCGTGACGAAGCCTGTGCATGATGCAGAGTCGAATCGAGTTTTTATCGGAGCCAAATCCCAGATTTGGGTAGCAAAAGGGCAGTGGAGGAAGAGGTGATCTATGGATTCGTATTCCCCGCAGTGGGGGCAGTTAGCGATGTGTGGTACTCCTCTCCTCTGCAGGTTATCACCAGTGGGAATGGCGTTATGGAGGATCTTCCATATCAGAAGCTTCTGCTTTGGCGGGCATTTGACGTTCCATATCATCTTATTCCAGTTCAGGGATGCTGTAGCTATCGGCAAGACTGGCTTGTTTGGGTTACTCTCTGAAGCTGCGGCGTAGCCCGACCGTGCTGAATACGTTCCTGATGCTGCTGGGTACCACACATAGGAGTCTGGCGCTCCAGTCTCGCTTGGTTTAATAGCCATGATTTCCTTTACAAGGTCTGGGAGAAGAGCTATGATCTTTGTGATGTTCCAAACACCAGAACCTCTTAACATCAGATCAGAGACAGCAAGATCACTCATATCTTCCTGTAGTGGGCTGTGGGGGTAGATTGGAGCTTCAGATGAGATCCAGGGTTCTCCCCAGATCCTGTTTGTTTCGCCATTACCAATCACTCTTCCTAGGTGTTCGACAAGAAGGTCTCTTCCTGCAAGAATACCTCTCCAGCCGTGAGATATTGACTTGTTAGGCTCCACACGAAGGATGCTTGCATTATGGCAGTACTTGCCCAAGAGTACCCGTGCTAGCAAGCAGTTTGGTTGGGTGAGGATCCTCCATGGGATTTTCGCAAGCAAGGCGGTATTAAACCGCTGAATGTCTTTGAGTCCAAGGCCTCCTGAACCTTTAGGTAGAGTCATTTTATCCCATGAGATCCAATTTATCTTTTTCTTCCCGTCGTTTGAGTCCCACCAGAATCGAGTCATAACCGCTTGAATCTTCTTACACAGGCTTACTGGTATTTGGAAGATGGGGTAGGTTGAAATAAAAAAAAATCAATCTTTATATATTTCTAAAAACAAAGCCGGCCTCAAAACTGAACTATAAAAAAAATTATGAATATATTTATTTTACATATTTGGCAATTGAATTCTACTAAGATTGTTGAAGGTTTTTCCACTTTTCTATTTGTTGCAGGCGGCTCTCACGCTAGCCACGGTGAACGTCTATCTTCTGCTCACTTTCAGACACCTTTCCAAGGCGGGTTTAATGTACTCCGTTATTGGCTTAACGTATAAATATGAGTCTCAAAAATTATCAAACTCTCTTTATTAATTTAGGAAAATCACTCAAAACCTAAATTCTCACAAAGTAATCTCTAAGCTCACAAGTTCATGACACACCTCACCATCTTCTTATATAGAGATATAAATCCTAAACTCATTAGGAAAACACTTTGTTATTATCTTAATTTAACTAAGATAAGGATAACTTGATTCCTAAGCTATCTTCAAGTTTATCTCCAACATTCACCCTCTTAAACTTGAACTCATCACTTAGTATATCTTTGACTCCAACTAGCTCTCTCATCTCTTTGAATTTTATTCTTCCAAGAGCTTTGGTTAAGACATCTGCTTTCTGAATGCTTCCAGCAACGTGCTCCACTATGACTTGATCATTTTCAATGCACTCTTTGATGAAATGGTACCTCTTATGGATGTGCTTACTGCGGCCATGGAAGACTGGGTTTTTAGTTAATGCAATTGCTGATTTATTGTCTATGCGCACCACCACCCTTTCACACGGTTTCTCCACTACTTCAGCAAGCAACTCTTGTAACCAAATGGCTTGCTTGGCTGCCTCTGTAGCTGCCATGAATTCAGCCTCGCACGAAGACAATGCAACGGTTTCTTGTTTTTGAGAACACCATGTGATGAGGCAATCGTTTAGATAAAACATGTGACCCGTGGTGCTTCTTCCATCGTCAATATCAACATTGTGACTACTGTCACTGTACCCTATTAATGTCGAGTCTTCTGATCGCTTAAAGTCCAAACCGTATGAGAAAGATCCCTTAACATACCGTAGTATTTGTTTCAGGGCCGCATGGTGTGATTCCTTTGGTTCATGCATATAGCGGCTTAGTACTCCAACCGAGTATGCCAGATCTGGTCGAGTATGTAGCAAGTAGCGTAAGCATCCTATGATTCTCCGAAAATCCTTTTCATCTACACCTCGTTCTTCTTGAGCTTTAGACAACTTCAAGCCAGCATCCATTGGAATCTGCGTTGCATTGCAATCGGCCATGCTTGTCTCTTCCAAAATCTTCTTTGCATAACTCTCCTGCTTTACAGAAATTCCACCATCATATTGCAAAACTTCAATGCCAAGATAGTATGTTAACAGACCAAGATCAGTCATCTCGAATTTGGTTGCCATATTCTTCTTAAAATCTTCGATCAACTCTACTTTCGAGCCGGTGATGAGTAGATCATCCACATACACTACCACAAGAAGTAAATCTCCGTCTTTCCTCATTCTATACAAGGAAGGCTCTTTTGTGCATTTGACGAACTTCAGGTCTCCAAGTGTTTGGTTTAGCTTCTCATTCCACGCTCTCGGTGCTTGTTTCAAACCGTAAAGTGCTTTCTTGAGCTTATACACCTTCCCTTCGCTGCCTTTTACCTCATATCCCTCCGGTTGACTCACATACACATTCTCCTTCAGTTCTCCATATAAGAATGCAGTCTTCACATCAAGGTGGTGAACTGGCCAACCGTGTGAGGCAGCCAAGGCGATAATAAATCTTACAGTCTCTATTCGTGCCACAGGTGCGAACACCTCTTCATAATCTATTCCATGGCGCTGAATGTAACCTTTTGCTACTAACCTCGACTTGTGCTTGTTGATGGTGCCATCTGAATTTCGTTTGATTTTGAATATCCATTTTAGACCAATTGCTTTGGCTCCTGGAGGAAGGTCTACTAGTTCCCATGTGTTGTTTCTAACGATTGAAGAGATCTCATCGTCACATGCATCCTTCCATACCTTATCTTCTATTGCCTCTGTGAAGTCATACGGCTCTTGGTTTAATAGTAACAGCATTCTTTCTCCTTCGATCTCAGCTAGGTAGACGTAATCGTCAAGGTAGCTAGGTTTCTTGCTGATGCGAGTTGATCTTCTAACTTCTGGTTGAGTTTGCTCTGTATTCACTTCAAACACTGGCGCCGAGCTCTGTCCTCCTAGTTCATCTTCTTCATCGGGTACTTTAGTGGCTGATCCATCCTCAAGATCTTTCTCATCTTCTTTTATACCATTGTTTCCGTATTCTCCAAAAATAACCTTGAAACTCCCTGGTTCATCAGTGGTTTCTCTTGTCGATCTGCTCCAATTCCAACCTTTGGTTTCGTCAAAAACCACATCCCTGCTTACTACAAGCTTCCGCGTTGAGGGATCAAATAGGCGATATGCCTTGGACCCTGGTTCCGTGCCTAAGTGTACAAGTGCTCTGCTTCTGTCATCTAGTTTCCTTAAGTGTGGTGTCTCAGCTTTAGCATATCCAATGCACCCAAACACTTTCAGATGTCCGATGTTTGGTTTGCGTCCTTTGAGAGCTTCATATGGCGTCAACGCTTCAAGTACTTTAGTTCCAACTCTGTTGATTAAGTATGTGGAATGTCTAACTCCTTCTCCCCATAGATAGTTGGGCACATTCATATGCTTAAGAATGCTTCTTGTCATCTCCATAAGGGTTCGGTTTCGACGCTCCACTACACCGTTTTGTTGAGGAGAATAAGGAGCTTTTAGATGTCGGTTAATCCCTGAAGATTCACAGTATGATTTGAACTCGTTTGATGTGAATTCACCTCCTCTGTCAGTTCTTAACGTCTTGATCTTTGTCTTTGTTTCTGCTTCCACCATGTTTTTGAATATTTTGAATTTTTCAAACGCTTCGCTTTTCTCTTTCAACAATATTGACCACATGTATCTAGAGTAGTCATCAATAAGAACGAAGATGTACCTATTGTTCCCAGCTGTGGGAGGAGTAATTGGCCCACATAAGTCTCCATGTATCAGTTCTAACGCAGTCTCAGCTCGATATGTTGAAACAGAAGGGAACGGACGTCTTGATTGTTTGCCAAGCAAGCATGAAGAGCAAGTATTTTTATCGATATTCAGTTTCGGTAAACCTAACACTAATTGATCTTTAATCATCCCTTTTAACGAGCTTGCCCCAATGTGTCCAAGACGCGCATGCCATGTATTTGATTCGGATATAGCAGCCACATGGAGACAATGATCATCAACTATATCCATTAATACTTTGTAGAGCCGGTTGATTGATCTTTTAGCTTTGACAATGAGTTTCCCTTCCCTGTCATGGAGAGTGAGGTCTCCTTCTTTCATTCTTACTTCACAGCCAGATTCAGTTGCTTGTCCGAGGCTGATGATATTGCTCTTGAGATCCGGAATATAGTAGACATCGGCTAGTAGCTTCTTTGATCCGTCTTGGTTTATAAACAGAATCGATCCCTTGCCTTTAATGTCGATCCTGGAGTCATCCCCGAACCGCACTTTCCCTGTTACCGTCTCATCAATTTTCTTGAAATATTTACGTTTCCCGGTCATATGATTGCTTGCCCCGTTGTCTAAGTACCAGACCCTCTCACTGTCAGACTCTGTTTCAAATTCTTTAGGCTTCACATTCTTCTCATTAAGATAAACAACTTCATGCATAAGTAGCCTATCTGCTTCTTGAGTCTCTTCTGCTCTATCGGATCTACTTTCATATGCCTCTTGCAGTTTCAGCACTCTGTCTGGACATGAAGATGCGAAGTGCCCGTTCTTATCGCAACGGAAACATGTGATTTTTGATATATCAAATTCTCGGTAGTACCTCCCACGTCCACGACCTCTACTAGGGAACCTTCCTCCACTCCTCCTCGTCCATTGTAGTCTCGGTTTGACTGGAAGTTTTGATTCTCTGAGCTAGCATACATCAATTTGTTTTGTTCTTCTCCTCCGTCTGTATTATCTTCACTTATACGTTCCTCATATGCTTTTAAACGACCAACTATGTCTTCAAAAGTTGTTGAGTTAAGATCGAGAACTTGCTCCAGCGACGCCACTATCTGTATATATTTCTTCCTAGGTAGACTTGAGAGAAATTTCTTTACCAGTTTTGACTCCTCGATGTTCTCCCCCAAAGATGCAGATTTTGACGTTATTTCTGATAGCTTGCCGACGAATTCATCGATTGAATCAGTTTCCTTCATCTTTAAGCGATCAAATTCTGCTTTTAAGGTTTGTAATCGAGCTTCTCTGACTCTGTCTGCTCCTAGATGGCGTGCTTTGATCGCATTCCAAACTTTCTTAGCAGTCTCGAGCTCTCCAACTTGTAGAACAAGGGCTTCGGGTATGGATTGGAAGATAAGCGCAGTGGCCATGTCGTTTTTTTCCGTCTCGGTTGTTTCGATCTCCACAGTCTCCCATACTTTGTGAACCTTGAAAAGAAGCTTCATACGGATAGCCCAAACAGTATAATTCGATGAACTTAGCATTGGACAACTTATCGTCGATGTTCCTTCTTTCGGTTTTACCACACTCACGGTAGTAATATCACCCATCTCTTATACCTTGATTGATCTCAGTTTTAGCTCTGATACCAATTATTGGCTTAACGTATAAATATGAGTCTCAAAAATTATCAAACTCTCTTTATTAATTTAGGAAAATCACTCAAAACCTAAATTCTCACAAAGTAATCTCTAAGCTCACAAGTTCATGACACACCTCACCATCTTCTTATATAGAGATATAAATCCTAAACTCATTAGGAAAACACTTTGTTATTATCTTAATTTAACTAAGATAAGGATAACTTGATTCCTAAGCTATCTTCAAGTTTATCTCCAACATCCGTCACCAGATTTGATATTATCCGAGCCAATCAAAACTTCAAGCTATCCAACTCTCATGTCTTAATACAGTATAATGACTCAACTGTTTTTGATGAGATAACGGAACCGGTTTCTCCCCTGAAGAACGTTTCTGGTTCCGTAATCACAATGAGCTACTATGCGTAGACAACACTATCACCCATCTTCCAGGTAAACCGAAATTTTGGCTGTTTATACCAATTCCTCATTTTAACTGGTTCGATAATTGCATGTTTTTTATTCTTTCAGACATTATTGGTGAGCTCGCTGCTATAAAGAGTATTGTAAGTGACCCTCCAAAAGGGAAATATCGTGTCATGTCAACCATCAAAATTGTCGGGTAATAATTTATTTCAGGTTAAGACCCTCAACAATTTAATAATTAATGGTACAAAGCCCTCATCAATTTTATAACTGATAACGCCCTTTTTGATGAACTTACACGTTGATTTTTTCCTACTCTGTTTGCCATTGGCAGTGATGTGTCTGTGACCATGAGTATGTTCGAATCACAATGGAAGGCTTATGGGTGGATCCAAGGGTTGTTGTCGCAACAATCATAAATCCCAAGATTGTAAGAGTATTTTTGTTTCTATATTTAAAACAATTAACGTCTGCTACTTACTTTGTGACTCACTCTGTTTTTTGTTCAGAGCAATAGTTACTGATGTGTACGTCTGTTGTCCGAGACTAACCTCAAGCTCCCAAAAAAAGACAATCAATCCTTCATGATCAAGACTGTTTTCAAAAGAAAAAAAAATGTCTGATTCCTTTTGATAGCAGTCAAACAATGCCCATAAATTTTTAAACGCTCAACCAACAATTATGATTTTCATTGGAACATTGTTTCTAGATCATATACAAGTTTTGCTTTAGATCACCTAAATAGCAACTGCCTACAGTGACCATCACAATTTCAGTCTTCTCACCTTTCAGTTTTAGTGCTCTTTTATTTTGTTTATATTTACTTTGCTACTATCCTTTTCAACAACTATTACTCTAATTTTTATACAAAATCCATTTTCACATTATTATCAGTATCACTCACATTATTACTCTATTTTCCCATTACTCATTTTATTGCATAAAACAAGATTCTACACATACTTGGACTGTGACTGACTTCACATACACCATGGTCGTATTAGTTACAACTTTAACAATATTCTTTAACAATATTCTTATAATAGTTCTTTCTAACGTAAGTAAACTTGATAATGTAACTTACCACTACTAAACCCTTCGTCATCTTCATGCATGAGATGATGCATCACAAACATAATAAAAAGCAGCATAAATATAACTCTGACTAAATGGAAACTTTGATTCTTTCCTCCGTGTGAAGTTGAAGTCGCCTCTTAAAAAGGGAATTCATCACTTCAATGATACTCTAAAGTAATAATTCCACCTCCACTACTCCTTATATCCCATTTTACAAAACGTTAAAATAACAAGCGAACATTAACATCAGTTTGTTTACCTGTTGCACAGCTATGACCAAACAATTTGAAGAAACTTTGACAACCTCTCGAGATCATCATACTTCGGATAATCATTCCTCATAATTCTTAGAAAAATAATTAAGGCTAAACAAGTTACAAAAATAGCCATAGTCAACCAGTTGAAGATGGAGAACCAATAGATTAGCAAAACAAAATAAACTCCTTAAAGTCTTATAAAGCTTAAACAAACACTTGAAAATATGAATTGGATATAGAAATTGTGACGCAAGAAAGCAATGAAACACTCAGTATGAGTACATTATGATAGTGTGAACCATAAATAATAGAGAACCAAAAAAGAGTATATACAAAAGCTGACACATACACGATGCTCAAATAAATGATAATACAAATATACATCAAAACGTAGGGCTAATGGAACATTCGTCGAAATCTTTGTACATAATACCTCAAACCAACCTTTCCACTTCTTCCTAAATTATATTGGTATTGGGTTGTCTTGGACGAGATTAATATGAAAGATCTATAAAATGAAACAAAAAATTTAAAACCTACATACCAATCCTTCTCAACCCAAAACATAATAAACTACAATAACCTCAAAATTATGAGTTAATCTTAAAAAACAACCAACATCAAGACCATTTTAAACCAACTCTATAATATAGATACAACCATTAGGAGCAAGTACAATAATGCATACCACATATAATTCTTCTTCCAATCAAACCATCCACCCTAAGCATAATTAAATACATAAATCATTATCATATATATCCTTCCATTCAAAATCCTAAAACACGAATTTTTTTATCTAACAATTATTATACAACCCAAAATAACAACAAATGCATATCCATATCCCGCACGTAGCGCTGACCGACTCCAGTAAGTATAAAATTAATACCGTGAATGTGAATGTTAATTTATTTACGTTTATGATGATTGATACGAAAGAAGAAAAATGAAGAGAAAAAAAAGCTATAATGACTGGATATTGCGGCAATATATGTTTAGAAAACGACCGACCCAAAGCATCAAATAACTGGTCGATAACAACGTCATCGACGTATGTAACTACATATAGATGAAGAGATGCATAATACATATATAATATAAGCAAGCATTAAAAAAATAATTGGTAGTTGTAAACTTCGTAACATTGGATTGCTAGTTCGTAATACCGGACAAAAACTTGGCTTCGGTAGTCTGGTTCTCCCGATCCATCCCAAGACATTCCACTCATGACTGATGATGATCTTAACTAGATGTCCAACCAAAGACATGATGCTTCAATGGGGACTCCAAGTTGACACAACTTGTCTCCTGTGTAACCTGCATACAGAATCAAGAGACCATCTCTATTTTCACTGCTGCTACAGTTGTTATATGTGGTCTATGATAGCGAGGAGATGCATGATCACCCCTAGGCGTGCTTGGGATGAAACGGTCACCCAGATGCAAGCGCTGCTTCCGCAAAAAGCGAACCGCCTCCTAACACTTCTTTCATGGCAGGAAACTCTTTGCTGGATTCGGAATGAGCGGAACTCTCGCATGCACACCAACACTTTCTGATCCGTTGATGCAATCTTCACAATCATTGATGGACAGATCAGAAACAAAACCCAAAGCTTTAGGGATTCAAACCCAGCCCTATCTTCTACTATGTTCCAACGATAGATTGATATCGCTCCTTGATATGCTTCATCGTGAACTTTTTCCACTTCCTCTTCTCTGAAAACTGATGTCGGAGAATCAACATTCCTCTGCATCATCAGACTAGGTCGTTGTGCCTCACATCAACATGAGAGTTCCTAATTGAGATTCTAGGGTTTATTTCAATTTGTATGGGTTGTACATGCACTTGCCTTCCAAACACTAGCCCATTGGGTTTGTACTTTTTTTTTATTTTTGGTAGTAATGAAAACCAGTTTACAAAAGAAAAAACATTGGATTGCTAGTTGCTACCATGGTAGGTTAAGCGTTAGAGGATAGTGTGGAGAGACCAGTGGTTGCCTGATACAAACTAAAATCTGATTGCCTTCTACTTTGAGAAGATAATTACTATAAAGAGCTCATTATTAGAAAGACACTTAGACCATGATTAACCTGGAGGTTCTTAGAGTGGCGTTCCGCTAAGAACACCATTATCCTAGAGACCCTAAATGGGTCTCTTATTTTTTTTTTTAATATTTTTTAATTGTAAAAGTGAATTAAGAGACTGGAGTAAGAGACCAGAAAATTTACGTGATCCACTGCATGTCTCTTATTTAAGAGTTCTTAAAAAAAAAATTAATTAAACACCAAATATTTTAAATTTTTATTATTAAACTTAAACTTTTTCTTAAAACATATTACAAGATAACATTTTAAACATTGATTTTAAAATAAAAACATAAAAAATAAAAACAAAGAATTTGTTTGATAACTTTGTGAGAAGAATAAAAATTGTTTTGTGATTAAATAGAACTTGTGCATGATTGTGAGAATGAGAGAAGAAGGAACTTGTTTGATGAGTGAATGACTTTGTCTATAAAATGACCAAGCTGAATAAACACATATATATATAGATATAGAACAACACAACAACAATACTAAACTCAGAGATGGGAGAGAGTAACCACAAACACAGAGACACATACAATGGATCATATATGGGACAGCCTCTCAATATGAAGAGACAGAACCAACTTAAAACCACAAACACAGAGAGATATAACCAATAATTGTAGCTTTCCTATGAGACAGCTTCTCAGTATGAAAAAAACATCTAAAGGGCACAGTTTTATTTACACTAACTTCCATTTTAATCTATCTAAAACTCAGAAACAAACAGAAGAAGCTACAACTTCATATCAGCAGTTGAAGCTAGCTTATAACTCACTACAACATTGTAGCCCAAAGCTAGCAATCCTCCAAGTGTCATCCGACCAACCTGCTAGACAATAGCAACCAAGTCACCCAGAGAAGCGTTGTGAGGAATATCTTTAAAAAAGATATGTTCAAGCTGGCTGCCATTAGGACCATAGCCATGATGCTTTTCAGCAGAGACTATCAGAAATTAACAAAATCAAGGAAAAATACTGCACCAGAAACCATAAACATTGTAATTATAACAGAGTTTGGATAAATCCCTTCTTGACTTATCATCATCCTAAACAACCCCAATGCTTCCCACTGCCTTTTGTTGTGAGCCAATCCAGCAATCATTGCCCCCCAAGAAACTATATCCTTCTCTTCAATAACATCAAACACTCTACGCGCAAGCCCTACTTTACCACATTTAAAATACATATCAACAACCGAAGTCTTGAGAAACTCACTACTAAACAAACCGTTCTTAACCGCAAGAGCATGCGTCTTCAACCCCTGCCTCAAAGCAGACGCGCCAGCAAAGCTCTTAAACACGTTAGACAAACTATAAACATTCAAATCAACCCCTTGCTCTCTCATCTCCGCAAACGTAGAAACAACATCCTTATACCTCCTCTTCCCAGATATCACCGTCCCTCTAAGCAGCGCGTTCCAAGAATAAACATTCGAGCTAGAACTTTCGTCGAACACCTTCTGCGCATCCTCAATTGAACCGCAAGCAGTGTACATATGAACAAGCTTCGTCCCAAGGAACTAGATTTTCTCTAACCCGTTATCTGTATGTGAACGTGGACCTGCTTGCCGTGAACGAGCGACTTCCGGCGAACACAGGCGGTTAAAAGCGCGGAGAAAGTCGTCGCGTTTACGGGGATCCCTCTCTGTTCGAGGTAGTCTAGGATGGTGAGAGCGTAACATCTCGTCGGAGAAGCGGTTCTCCGAGTAACTGGGAAGCGGGACCGTCTCACGCACATGTTCACAGTCGCCGATCGGAAGGAAAGCAAATGTGCGCGACTGAAAGAGAGCTGGTGTATCGCCGGCGAACGGAATCCGGTGGAAACGGCGGAGGAGGACGTCGACGCGTGGAGGCATCTGAGTCGTGTAGTAGCCATGAAAATCGTATCGGCGACTTCAACGTTTTGGTTTTGGTGGCTGCACCAAATTAAGAAACGTCTCCTATTCAGGAGAAATAATAACCGTCTCTTGTTTTAATAGCTACTAGATCCGGACCGCCCGACCGGGCGGTGTTTTTCTATTTACGTGATGTAATTAAAAATTATTACACCATTATATAATGTATCAAAATTATAATATAAATGATGAAAAGAATTATGAGTTAGTATGATATATGAAAAAGATAAATAATGTATAATTTTTTACGGAAATTAATTTATTCAACGGCTATGAAAAAAATAACTTATTTAAAATTTGATTAAGATTTGTAAAAGATTTTTTTATACAGATTATGAATAATATTGAAAAAGTTACAATTTAATTAAAAGCTTGAGTTTGTGTTAAATAGAAAACTATTTGAGTCATTTAGCATTGAAAAAGACCCATAATTTTAAAAGCCCATGTGTAACAGTTTTTTTTTCCGGGAAGCAGACATTTTTTTTTTGGGAACTCGGTTTTGGCAAACGGTTGATGTTCTCTTATCTCTCTCAATCTTCTACGATCTCTCTATCTTCTTCAATGAGAAGAAAACAAAACAAATCCGATTCTGCACCTCGAATTCCTTCTTATAAAGATAGATGATCGAGAATACTAATTCCATCAGAAGAGCTATGCAAGGTTATCAACTGTAAACCTAATCGAGTACTTTAAATAATTTTTTTGTTTAGATATATATTGAACTTGCAGATCTTACAGTGATTTGGAGATATTAGACATGGAACAATCAGATCTTCAAACTTGATAGATCCACCGACGACTTCATCTCCTACGATCATGGAAACGGGTTAAATATTTTACTTCTCTTTGAAATCCAAAGCCTCAGCCATAGTTGGATTGAGATCCAAAAGCGATGCATCAAATGCATTTGTTATTTGAACTTCACTTACGATATTGATAGTTAAAAACAATTATAAAATCGTATAAATGTTTGATATTAAACAAAATAATTAATTATTTTCATACCTCCAAATTCACTGATTTTAGCAAATCTTATCAAGCAAACAATGTCTTCACCAACATGTTTCTCAAGATGATGTTCGATTTTCTCAGTATAACGGCCCCAAAGACAACATGCCAAAGCATTACCACTGTTTTACACACATGAAAACATAATTTTATATTGAAATCAATCTAAGTTTATTGAAATCAATCTAAGTTGCGATCTAATTTATTATATTGCGTTAACTACAATACATGTTGTCTCGTATGCGAAACAGAATCCTTTTCCTGTCTTCATTATGGACTTGGATGATCTGAACTTCACCAATATCAATAGCTTGGCCTATTATGTCTGTCATAAGTAAATATAGTAACACTAGTCAGAATATGTAGTACTGAAAAGATAAAATAATCTAAGAAAAGCAGTTCAAAATTATATACCAATAAGACACTTAGTATCAGCACTTCCATTTAATATCTCTTCGTAACTTGCTAGAGATAAAAAGCTGCTATCGTCAGTGAGATCTGAATCTGTAAAAACAGTATCGTTTGTGATATTCATCTTATAGCCCAGTTTTGTTGGTTTGTATTTGCCACTGGTTCCAGATATTTTCGTGTTCTGAATAACACGCCATTTTCCAAGAGGAAGGTTACGTTGAACTCGCTTAATGAGAGTTCTCTTGCACGAGCACTGATCTTTAGCACCCTAATAATAACAAATGATTGTTTCAGAATTAAAATCTACTTTATTAAAATTCAAAAAAAAATACAAAGATTATAGAACTAACAGTTTGATCAGCTAAAACCATTTATAATGTTTCATCAGCGTAAGGTGGGTTTTGTATCCATGAGTGAACCAGTTTCACTTGAACACGCCACGCATCCTTAAAGGGTTTAAGATCGCTGATCAAATGAAATCTTTTGTTAGCAGACATGATTTTTTTGTGAGGTAAGTCGTAAAAGAATGTGTAGAATGGGTTTGTACTCGGGTAGAATATATAGTAGAGGGACAATACCCTAGTTGAGAATAAATACCTTTGCTTATTTTGCAAGGCATATTAAGCGAAATAAATGAAAAGAAGATTTTGTTGATTCTGTTTCTTGTTTTCGAAATTATGGTAAAATCTTAATGGTTATGATTTGAATAGGAAATGATAAGATCTTGTTCTTGTTCCGCAAGTGTGTGGGTCAATTTTTTTAACGCAATACAAAACGCTAAAGTTGAGGAAATATCTTAATCACTCTCGCAAGGAATCTCTTGTTTGCATTAATATGCAGAATATTTTGTTTATTGTGTGTTATTGTTAAACCAACAAAATAGGAAATGGTAAGATTATATTAGTGAAATTCGAATATTGTGTTTATTGTTTAGTAGTTATGGATCAAATTTTATATATATCTTTCTTGTTCCGAAATTGAAGGGGAAATCTTGTTTAGAAACAAATTAGTAAACTCTGCAAATATTTCTAATTATTTTTTCTGAAGTCTAAGTAGAAGATTGTTAGGGAAAAAGATTTTCAATTCAAAAATATTAGATTTTAATAAGATAGATAATGATTATTAATTATTTGGACATATGGAAGTCAGTGGAATATTTCCATATAATAAGGTGGTTATAAATATGCTACTGACACCGCCGTGAAATTAATTGAACTGAAATTGTTCAAACTCGTGTGAGAATCATTGTTAGTTTTTCTTAGTTTAATTACTTATAAAGCTTATATAATTTGATGTTCGTGCAGGTTACGCAAGCTAAGGATGAGATTCATATAATAAGCAATGTTAGGGTGTCGATATTGCAGGGGAATTATTTATGTTTGTTCCTTTATTTAAAAATATGTATTTTGTTTGAGTTTATTAATAATATGTTTCCTTTTTTTGTGGTTCGTTTGAGTTATTTTAGGAAAACAATGAATAACTGGAAAAGACAATCATTTTTAATGTAAGACTAATTTAATTTTCAATGGCAGTTGACTGTAAATATTGTATAACTTTTAGGGTTATTCTATAAGTGTACTTCTGTTTTAATAAAGTAGATTTTTCTTTTTCTTTTTAATCTTAACTATGTCGAGAGACTCAATAAAAACTAGGGATAATGATGCTTTAATAACCTTATCCTAAGAATCCTGCTTGATCGTGCTTTTATTGATGTAGTTTCTTGAAGAGGATACTTTTGGCACGTTACAAAGTTAGCAATGAGTTTATCTTTTCCTAGATTTGACTTATAAGAGCAAAAACCTTTTGTGTTATAAAAAATCTTTGTGACTTAAAAAGAGTGCTGGATAAAGCACGTGGGACCATTCGCTCTCTCTCTAGATTGGCTCTTCGAGTCAGGGAAAGTTAAGGAAGTGCAAATCCTTAGACTATTGAAGAATTTCGTTTGTCAAAAACTAATTACTTTACTTCGATCATCTACAAATATAAATTATTGTCATGTATAACCCCACTTGGACGTAAAATGACATGAACTATGTGCGAATCAATTTTATAATTCACGTAGAATAAACCATGACTGGTAATAACGTACTATATAAGTAAATAGGTTTGGCCAAAAGTCTATCGATCTTGTGTGTATTTAAGGAAAACTAGGGGTTGGATTGTTAATTATTTTATTTAAACAATTTAGTTATAATGGCTAACTGTTAATATACTAGTGATCTTGGCGCGAAATTTTTGCATTTTAATCTATTTTTGTCTCTTGCTTACTAATCTAGCATTCAGTTTTTCAAAGTATTTTATCTTCACCATCTCCTATTGTCTTGTTTACATTTGTTTTCACGTTCTGTCGTTTGATTTGTCTTAGTTTTGGCTTGTGTAATAACTTAATCATGCTCATTCTTCTTTCATTCTTTATTGATTGATATTTTTATCTCGCTTAACTCTGTGTTGCCACTAATTTGCTCGAATCATTTTTCATCATCTGCTTCGTATTCTTTTCATATTCATTAACTATTGTCTGCAATCTCTTTAAATCCTAAAAATCCTACATGTTCTTTTGTTTTCTAAATCACATATTAAATATTGTTGAAACTGTTTATTTATTCTAATAAATCCTTACGATTATAACTAAGATGATATGGATAAAAGACTGATTATAATTTAGTTGAAATAAAAGTCTAAAGTAGAAGTTATTAAACTTGCAATCTTCTTTTTGTCATCCAAGATAGCTTTAGTCAAATCAATTATATTGATTTAGAAAACCCATAA
>NC_027756.1:35366909-35374842 GCF_000695525.1 Brassica oleracea var. oleracea
CTCTGTAAGGTTCAAATTTATGTCGCTAGAATTATCAGAGAAAGAAATATAAAGTACCCTCCAAATCTTCAGGAGCATCAACATTTTCTTTATTCAATGATCTTCATTCAACCTAACAACCATCAAAATAAAAAGAATGTGAGGCACATAATCTTTAAAATCCAAGCTTAATGAATGGAAAAAAAAACTCAGGAAGACAGAAAATGTCAAACACTCACTGGCTTCTTCTTCTTTTACTTCTTGGCTCCCGTGAATGAACTGTCAAGGCCATCATTATTTGCGGAAAAAAAGATTAAACAAAGCAAGTGATGAAAAGAAACAAATATGTTTCACAGCACATAAACTCTTCTTGAACAATCAGACAACAGATAGTATGTCTCCAGTGTGACTCAGCTGAGTCCTCGATGGCATCTTGAACGACAAATGTCTTCTTCTTCTTCTTGGTTAGATCGAAGGGTGCAAGCTAAGGATGACCAAAGAAAATTAAAACCACACAATCATGATTTATCAGGCAAAATAAGAAACCGATGATGAATTTATTAAAGATGGGGAGATGTAGAGACTAAAGAAGAAAAATTGATTCATGAAACTCAAAGAGTCAATCTGTGTTTCTTAGATGAGTCATGAACCGATGATTAAAAATTGAAAGCCCTAAACTTCCATTGAAGAGAACGCTTACAGACCAAAGAGGTTTATTGAGCTTTTTTTTTAACGAATCCCATGTCAAAACGTGAGTTATAAAGTATTTATTAAATCATTAGATAAAATAAATAAGTGTGGGGTCCACAGAGAAAACCGAAGAAGCAAAGATTTTCGAACTTCATAAATATATATTTGTTTCATCCATCAATGTACAAAGAATCCTTTAGCTCAGTGGTATAAATATTGTTGTTTAGATTTCAATAACCCAGGTTCGAGTCACAGACTTAACATTTTTTTCACACTTTTTAAAAGTGGGATCCACATATCACTGACGTGTCGCATCAGGAGTGATGCAACTGCCCTATTATAATGTAGATTTTATGGAAATTAATAGATGAAATACTCTTTTTGCCGTGGCACTTTAGAAAAAATAAGTATAATAAATAAAAATGTATATTAATAATTTTGTGAAAATATATTAGCCTTCTATATAGTGCTGGGTTCGCGGGTCAACCCGCCCCGCCCCGCCGGCACCCGCCCCGCCAAAACCCGCGGGTAACCCGCCAAACCCGCGGGTAATATTAATTATATTAAAAATAGTTATTTTAATTAAAAATGATTATTTTCTAATTATATAATAATTATTTTAATTAAAAATAATTATTTTTTATTTATATAATAGTTATTTTTAAAAAATACTATTAAAAAATATATTTATAATTAAAATTATACAAATATTTATTGTTTTTTATATATTTTACAAAAAATGTTTTTTTTTTCAAATTTTTCTTTTTTTTTTTTTTAATTTGCGGGTTGGCGGGTACCCGCGATTCAAATTCGGCTGACCCGCACCCGCCCCGCTCAAAATAATCTCGACCCGCACCCGCACCCGCGATTTAAAAATTTCAAATGGTTCGACCCGCACCCGCCCCGCGGCGGGTCAAACGGGGCGGGGCCCGCGGGCAATGATTAAAATTTCCAGCTCTACTTCTATATATAAGTATTTTGTATTAACATTTAGTGCTTCAAAATACTTTGTAATAAAAGGATATTACGTTTTACATTGTGGAAATAGATATTGTAGTATCTCATTTAACTCAATATTATCTTTACAAAATTAAAAAGTGAATTTGTGTTGCTTTGAATCTCTAATGGATCATAAACCAAATGAATATTATTTAAAAATATAATCAGATATATAAGTGATATATATACTTCGGTATGTTTATAATCTAGACCAAAGAATATAAAACATGTTTTGCATATTTTGGCAGAATATAGTTTCTGAAAAACATATATAAATTATTTAGAATAGACCAATATCATCGAAAGTGATGTCTTATAACTGAGAGAAAAAAAAATATGAAATATACTTTGCATATTTTGGCAGTGAAAAACAGATATAAATTATTTAAAATAGACTGTATCATAAAAAGTGATGTCTCATAATCTTATATAAATATTCATATTCATATATATATATATATATATATATATATATATTTATTATGTTGGTTTATGTATATTTATTATGTTTACAAATATATTCACTTGCAGTTCCATGAAAATGTATTTTTTACATTGCGAATCTTTTGCTGTTCCAACATGAACTCACTGCATGAAATTGATGATGCACTATGTACAAAATCCAGAAGCACACCAAACTAAATCAAAACAAACCAACAAAAGGTATCTACAGTAAGACTTTCGAGATGTGAGGCAACCAAAATGCTAATCAATCTGTTTCTATAGGTTTCGCAAGCAGACAGTTAAAATGTTCCAGATTTGATAAACTTCAGATGATGATGAAGTTCTTGAGATATTTAGTAGGAAGCTAGAATATGGTTATTAATCTTCACGGATTACTTTAGAGGTTGATACTTATCTGTATGTTCCTCTGCTTCATTATAATGAAGATCTTATAGTAGTGTAAAAGTGAAAAAAAAGAACTGGCATGATCTAATGTATGAAGTCCCTGAGAAAGATGATATGAAAACGACGATGCCATATGATCGTTAACTGTATGCTATTCTTGAAGCTTAAATTTATCATTAACACAACCATATTCCAACAAAAATTTATTTATAAACAAAACACCAACTTCCTAGTCTTAACAACAACAAAAAACCAAGGATAAAATATACCCTGAAACTGGTTTGCATTAGAGAATATATCGGAGATTAAGATATTTAAACTGTAGAATAAACAGGGAAACGATAGAGGTGAGGTAATCGAGTTTGAGCTAAGGTCCTTCTTATTTTCTCAAGCTAAGAAATGCATGGCTTCTTTCTTTCACGCACATCCTCTGTGGGTGGATCCTTGAGTCGTACGTATCCAACTGAAACAGCTGCACCAGTGGCTAGAGGTGGATCAGCCTTACTTCCTTCAACAACCCTAAGACTATCACTCAGCAGTTGTTTTATCTGAGGCATCACGGATCATCCTATCAGATGGATTAGTTGAGACCAATCCGGCTCCAGGACAAAAAATGACAAATATTAAACAGCAGAAAAAATTTGTTCTGCTTAGGTTTGTTTTTGTCTAGATGTGTGCCTACTTCTTCTGAAAAGCTCGGGAGTTGCGGCTGCTGATGTTTATCAAATATGCGGGAGATGGTGAATGATTGAGCTCTAATGTGAAGTTGAACTCAGATAGAGTCAGCTGAAAAGTGAAGGTTCTACCCACTAACTCATCTCATCGTGGCAGTGATCTCTCATGGGCTTCCTCAGCATATGAGTTCTGAGTATGTGATCCTAATATATAAGAACACATGTACATGTATCTGGGCTACCTCTGCAGCAAGGGTGAAACTTAGTTCTATTTCTAGACTCGAAACAAAATAAATATAAAGTCAAGTACACACCCATAAGATCACCTCCCTTCTTGACATTTCTTGCTTCCCAGAAACGCAAAACACGGGTGACAACAGTCTTACGACACCGGCCTGCCTTCAAATCACCGGAAAGATAATAAGCTACGAAAAGCAAGAAGGACAATAAAATATAAACAACTCTTTGTGGATCTATATATATATACAACCTTTTAGTACCGTAGAAGACGTTGATATAGAATTGAAGACTAAGTAGCGGGAGCTCCGATTCAGTGCAATGATTTACAGCGGTAACAGTATCAATTGAACTCGTTAAGAGGTGTTACCCGCTGGACTTTCAAGAGACGGTGGTCGTCTAGGAAAACCTAAGGACACATATAAGGAAAACTCAGTTGAGGTCGTTGAATAACTCATATCGGAAACAAAGAAAAGGAAGAACAAACGGAAATGAGCTTCCTGGACCATTCAGATCAACATGCAGGCTCGTAAAAAAAAAAGAAACCCAATAATACCCAAAATCCGTGTGTGACGTGGCAAAAAGAAATTTCCCTATTGGACGATTTTCCAAACTGACGTAGACGTCTTCCTTGAAGCTCATATTCTCTTTTTATTACTTGTTTAAAATATATTAGGAAGTAAAAGTTATTGACATTGAGCAAAAACTATTTTTTCTTGCATAAGAGTTTGTGCTTAGATTTTCTTTGTAATTATTAATTATCAGCAACTTTTTTTGTCAACATCAGCAATTTAATAGCTCAATGTCAAGAACTTTTACTTCCTAATATATTTCAAACAAGTAATAAAAAGGGAATATGAGCTTCAGGGAGGACGTCCACGTCAGGTTGGAAAATCGTCCAATAGGAAAGTTGTTTTTTGCCACATCACACACGGATTTGGGTATTATTAGGTTTCTTTTTTTTACGAGCCCGCATGTTGATCTGAGCACAAACTCTTTTAAGAGCAATTCAAATTCATAATTACAAGGAAAGTTGTTTTTTGCCACGTCACACACGGATTTGGGTATTATTGGGTTTCTTTTTTTTTTTAACGACCGCATGTTAATTTTACTCCTCTTAAAAAAATAAAAAAAAATTTCGAAAAAAAAATCAAATTTATTTTTATATAAAAAAGTTCGAATTTGAAAACATATAATCTAAAACTATATAAAAAAGTTTTATTTTTTTTATTTTTTTATTTTTTTATTTTTTTGTTTTTTTATTTTTTTATTTTATATATTTTTTTTATTTTATTTATTTTTTATTTTTTGTATATCTAAGGTATTAGTGTCATTTTACCTGTTAAATGATATATTTTGGTCATTTTCGTCCTTGTGATCTATTTTTGTGACCAAAACTTGAAAATAGTATATTTAGGAGAATTGCTCTTAAAAGAGTTTGTGCTTAGATTTTCTTTGTAATTATTAATTTTACTCCTCTTTTCTGAAAAGAGCAATTCTTCTAAATAGACAATTTTCAAGTTTTGGTCACAAAAATAGATCACAAACAAGAAAATGACCAAAATATTTCATTTAACAGGTAAAATGACACTAATACCCTAGATATACAAAAAAATAAAAAAATTAAAAATAATAAAAAATTTAAAAAAAAATAAAAAATAAAATAAAATAAAATAAAACTTTTTTATATAGTTTTAGATTATATCTTTTCAAATTCGAACTTTTTTATATAAAAATAAATTTGAATTTTTTTTCGAATTTTTTTTTTATTTTTTTAAGAGGAGTAAAATTAACATGCGGTCGTAAAAAAAAAAAGAAACCCAATAATACCCAAATCCGTGTGTGACGTGGCAAAAAACAACTTTCCTTGTAATTATGAATTTGAATTGCTCTTAAAAGAGTTTCCTTTTATTTGACGTGGCAAAATAAAACTTTTTTTATATAGTTTTAGATTGTATGTTTTCAAATTTGAATTTTTTTATTAAAAAAAAAATTTGATTTTTTTTTTGAATTTTTTTATTATTAATTTTTTTCAAATTTTTTTTTTATAATTCGAAAATACTTTTTGAAACTATTTTTAAAAATTTTATTTTCAAATTTTTAATATTTATCTTTTATTTTATAAAATTTTAAACCTCAATCTCAAATCCCCACCCCTTAACTCTAAACCCTAAGGTTTGGATTAGTTAACCCTAGGGGTATAAATGTATATTTACCTCTTTAATGAAACATTTTGGTCATTTCCCTCCTTGTTCCAAAACTTTTTTAGTGCTATCCTAAGGTATTTTTCTTCTCAAATTGTATGTGTTATGTTTCAACACATATTAAATTTTGATAAATAAATATATTATTTTATGTGATTATCATTTTTTAATGAATAAAATAATATTTTTCAAGTTCTTAATTTATCATAATTAATTAGTAAAAATTGCATAGAAAACCTAAAATATGTACCTAAAATATGTATCTTTTATATATAAACTAGGTGTTTTGTCCGCACATGCGGGCATAATTCTTTTATAAATACTTATTAATAAATGTACAATTATTTAAAAGATAAAAAAAAATCAAATATTAATTTAACTATTTTTAATTTATCAATTTCATAATTTTCTAACTTGTATTAATTTAAAACATTATTTGGATGACAACAGTAATATTTTTTATTTTAAAATATGTTGTTATCTTTAACCATGTTTTTACTATATTAATTTATAAAAAATATCTAATTAATAAATATATATATAATTGTTAATATAAAGGGATGCTATTAAACCAAATTTTTGGACTTACCAAAACCTACAAAGTCTCAAAATAAATCAAAAACACGAGAATATTTAACCCAAGTCAACTTTACATATTATATTAATTAAATTAATAAAAACTATTGATATTAGTATAATTATACTGTGAAATATCTCTCATAATAACAGAATAAACACTCAATCAGACCAATCTTGCTGAGAAACAAAACATTAATATGTAATGTATAAGATAAGAACATTTTCTATATATTGTTATATTCATTTCTAAATTTTCAACTTCAATAACAAATAAATGTTATTATTTCAATTGATTAATAAGAATAAAAATAAAAATGAAAATACCATGACAAAAAATCACGTTAAATAAACAAATACAAATCAAATTTATTGTTATTGATTATATACTCTTTTAGTACTTTAATACCAAAATAAATTTAATAATTTAGAAAACTATGCCATGAAATATTAAGTTTACAAACAAATATAAATTATTATTTTTGTTATTCTATAAACTAATTTTAATATTTTAGTATAATGATTCTAATTATTATATGTGTATATATACTAATAATTATATTAAAATTAGCAAATAAGAAGGGCAAATCTCCAAAATAGCACATTTCAAAGTTTATATCACAAAAATAGCACTCAAAAACTAAAATGACCAAAATAGCACCTTTCCTAAACCCTAAACCCTAAAATCTAAACCCTAAACCCTAAACTCTAAACCCTAAACCCTAAACCCTAAACCTTAAATCCTAAACCCCACCCTTTAACTCTAAACCCTAAGTTTGTGACTTTTGATAAAACATTAAGTGCTATTTTTGTGACTTTTAACCTTGAGTGCTAGTTTGGGAACATAAACTTGATTTAGTGCTATTTTTGTCTTTTTCTCAAATAAGAAAGAAAGATGTAGATAAACACAAAATAAATAGATGGAAACATTTTTTTTTCCAACATGTTTTTCATTATTTTTTAGATAATATTTATAATACTTATGTGGATTATACATGTAATTATCATTATATTTTAAAAACTTTTGATTATTACTATTATAAAATATTTATTTAAATTATTATGACTATTGATTATTAATAATGATATAATATAATTATTTCTAAAATCATGGAGAAATTGAAAAGTAAGCTAATTCACTACTCAAATAATAGTATAGATAAATTTCTAAAAAGACATTGGGAAATTGGCAAAAATATCATTTTCAAAGTATCACTTTTCATGTTTACAGTAACCACTTTCACCTTCATCTTTAATGAAGAGTAAAAGACATTTATAACCTTTTGATTACCTTTTACAAAAAAAACATAAGGTTAACTAATCTAAACTTAAAACATCAACTTTAAACCCTAAATCATCAACTCTAAACCCTAAACCTTGAAACATCGACTCTAAACCCTAAACATAAACCCTAAAACATCAACTCTAAACTCTAAACATAAACTCTAAACCCTAAATCTAAACTTAAAACATCAACTTGAAACCCTAAATCATCAACTCTAAACTCTAAACCCTAAACCATGAAACATCAACTCTAAACCCTAAACCCCGAAACATCAACTCTAAACCCTAAACCCTAAACCTTCAAATCAAAACCCTAAAACATCAACTCTAGACCCTAAATGTAAACCCTAAACTTTATATTTTTCTGAAATTCGAGCCCTAAATCCTAAAATCCTAAACCTTCAAATCTAAACCCTAAAACATCAACTATAAACCCTAAAC
>NC_027756.1:35374941-35384482 GCF_000695525.1 Brassica oleracea var. oleracea
TTTAGGGTTTAGAGTTGAAGGTTTAGGGTTTAGGGTTTATAGTTGATGTTTTAGGGTTTAGGGTTAATTTTTTAAGGTTTAGGATTTAGAGTTTACTTTTTAGGGTTTAGGGTTTAGTGTTGATAGTTTAGGGTTTAATGTTGATGGTTTAGGGTTTAGGATTGAAGTTTAGGGTTTAGGGTTTAGAGTTGATGTTTTAGGGTTTAGAGTTGAAGGTTTAGGGCTTAGGGTTTAGAGTTGATGTTTCGGAGTTTAGGTTTAGAGTTGATGTTTCATGGTTTAGGATTTATTTCAAAAAAAAATAGGGTTTAGGATTGATGGTTTAGGGTTTAGAGTTGAGTTTTAGGGTTTAGGGTATGAATTTCGAAATAGTATAATTTAGATAAAAATTTAAAATTTTTTTTTTTTTTTTTTAGATTTTTATTTATTTAAATATTTATTTATTATATATATAAAAAACATGGGCATAAAAGTCTTTTCTACTTAATGAAGAAGTTATTTTTGAAAACGTTATTTTAGTGGTGGTAAAAATGAAAAGTGATAGCATGAAAGTGGTAAACATGTAATTTCCCCAAAGACATTTACTTTACGAAAAGAGGGAATACATAAGTATTGATAAAAAATAGGAACGCAGTGTCTTTGTTTAGGTTAGTAATGTTCGTCTATCATCATCCAAATAAAATTTTCATAGTACATAATATTAATACATGAGGAATGTCCAAATTAAGTTGATGTAAGACGAACAATCAGTCGACAAAAAAAGAACAATATAGAAAATTCATGTATATATATTTATAAACAATGAATTATCGGTTTGGACTAGCTTAGTAGTTTAAACTTTAATTGATTTTACTTCTATACAGTTAAATGGTTAATAGCATCTGTAAACGATATATTAAAATGATTTTACTTAGTAATTAATTAATGATCTCGTATTCTTTACATTTCACTTTGCTTTTCTACTTTTAGAACAACTGCAGGCCCATAGTCTAGTTTGGATAAGAACCAAGCTTCTAACAAAAGCATTGCAATTTTTAACACTTTCTGTTTAACTAACAAAAGCACTACACCATGTTAATTTAGGCCTCTCAGTGTTCGCCTTTTCTGGCTTTCTCTTTTTAGTTTGAATAGTCACATGATACACTCATACTCCGTTCCGGTTGACTTAGCAACACTAAATCAATTTTTTTATCTTCGTGTGTTAGAGAAAAAAAAAACTAAAACATGTTTCTCAAAAGAACTAAAATATACATTTGCTGTATGTTTTAAAACAACATATTTCTGAACTTTTTATGTTGTGGATTAACAAAACTGTTAAAAGTTGGGAAGAACAGAACATCATTTATCTAAAAGAGAAGAACAAAAGACGATTTAGCAAAGGTAAAAAATCGAGAAATCGACAAGAATGGCATTACTGTAAAAAAACGTGAACTCTGGGGATAATATATAAAATCTCTTGTGTCCAATGAGAGTTGTGAAATTGGAGAAAAGACATTAGCTTATTTAACTAATTATCAAATATTAAGAGAGAGAGAAAAAAGTTGGTTGGGAAGGAGTCTTCTCTCTCCTCACTTCTTTATCTCTCCCAGAGGCGACTGAAGTCTCTCACATGCATTGACGCTTATCTGAAAAAAGATCTAGCCGGAAAACTTTTCTCCAAAATCAGATCTCCGACGTCGCACTGATTAGATCTTACCCCTCTTTTTTTCTTGTGCTTTTAATTTTCTTCCTCATCATCTATTTCTTTGTCTGCGCCAAGCTTTTGGGTGTATAGATTCAGAAAGAAGAAAATGGAAGCTAATAACGGGAATCAGGAGAGAGAGTATATAAGGAGGCACCATAAGCATGAGCTCGAGAGGGAGAATCAGTGTAGCACTACTCTTGTTAAACACATCAACGCTCCTGTCCATATCGTAAGTCGTTAATGCTTAATTATATACGGAATCTTTAGTCCATTCCACAAATACGAAATCTTTTAATTAGCTGATTTGTTGAAGCTCACTAATCCAATCCTCGATCCAATGTTCTTATAGAGAGGAAAAAGAGATTTAGAAAGATTAATAAAAAAAACCCGCGAAATCAAATCTTCACTGATTTAGGAAGTTAGATTTAAGAAAAAATAAAAGATTTTATGTATTGGTTTATATATATATGTATATACAGGTATGGTCACTTGTGAGAAGATTCGATGAGCCACAGAAATACAAGCCATTCATTAGTAGATGTGTGGTTAAAGGAAACATGGAGATTGGTACTGTAAGAGAAGTTGATGTGAGATCAGGGTTGCCAGCTACTAGAAGCACTGAGAGGTTGGAGTTGCTTGATGACAATGAGCATATTCTCAGCATCAGGATTGTCGGTGGCGATCACAGACTCAAGGTTAAACATTACTTCTTCTTTCTATAAATGGTTCGTTCATTCAAAGGTCACAAATTTAAACCCATTTCTTAATTCTGTTTTCTTTTTCTGGTGTGACTAGAACTATTCTTCAGTCATCTCTCTTCACCCTGAGACGATAGAAGGAGGAAGAATAGGGACACTTTTGATCGAGTCTTTCGTGGTGGATGTACCGGAAGGGAACACAAAGGATGAGACTTGTTACTTTGTGGAGGCTCTTATCAAATGCAATCTTAAGTCTTTAGCTGATATCTCCGAGCGTCTTGCGGTTCAGGACACAACAGGAGGTTTCCCATGAACAGAGTCCAAGACAACAAAAAAAGACTCAAGAAAGAAACTAATGGCATGTGGAGTCAAGAGAGATGATCGCTGCCGTGGATGAAGCTTTCAAAGGGAAAACGGAGAGAGAGTCTCTTTGAGGATGGACAAGGCAAATAATCATCATCATCATTTACCGTTACATAATAAGTTTCTTTCTTTATTTTTAACTTTTATTGGCTTCTTACCCACTTTTGGTTAATTTGATGAATGTTTTTGGTTTCTTCTCTCTATAGAACCAACCAAATATGATTTTGCAGTTTTCCCCCCCCCCCCCTTTTTTTTACAATTTTCAGAGATACATGTTAAAAAGTGTGATCATGGGGTTCCACTCTTTCTTCCCTTTTTGTGACCCACCCATAAAGGCAACATACCGTCTCTTTTTATAATATACTAACTTTACTGAACCAATAGCATTTGTGGGATGTGAAATCTCCACAAGTACCGACCATTAAGGAAATGGATATTTATTGTATGGGGAATTGGGTTGCATATCCATAAGAAATACATAAATTAAGTGTCTATCCATTACCCATCTTAGGCTACAATATACTACATAATATAATATGAAAGAAAGAGACAAAAATAGCCTTCATGCGCGTGAAAAGTGGTGCTTTGCTCGCTTCAGTTTAAGAGACAGCCAAAATAGCTAGTTTTATTAAGGGCCACAAACACACAAATTGAACTTTGTAAACGGAGTCAGTGATACACGTAGATTTGCGATGAAGGTGAAAGAGGAACTTAAGGTGAATTAATTGATGGGATAAAAAGAAAGGAAACTTCGGCGGGGTAAGACAGTGTGCGAATGGAAACAATCCGACATCGTTGGTAAAGTAAGAAATTGAACCCTAATCTTTAAGAAGATAAAGAATCAGACGATGGATTGAGTTGGAGAAGATGAACAGTATTTTGTATAATATGTTATATTATATTTTATAGTCACAGTATAGTATGTTACAAATTCTAATTCTTTTCTTGGCCAAATTGTATCTACTTCGCTTATGATTCTTATTTTCACTACTCCATCATCTCCCCCGTCTTTTCCTTCAGAACCGTTGCAACTCATCACCATCCCAAAATCAGATGTTGGATTGTACTGGAGAAGAACAATTAATGCTCTCTGTTAGTATGTTTTATTCTATGGTGTTGTAACAAATAAAATAAAATGCAGATTCATGAAAAAAGTAAAAGTTGTATGCCACTGAAATGAACCGGCTGCGAACAATACATTTCAGTGAAGAATATACACAAATTCTAGCAAAATTTATTGTAACTATTATAGTATACTATTTTTTTATTGTCAAAGTATAGTATAATACAATATTTCTTCTTTTCTTTTGTTTCTTATTCTTCATCATCATCTTTACTCTTTTCTTCTCTCAGCTTCTTCTTTTTCGTGTCACTATCAGTTACTACAAAAGATCAATGAAGATTAACAATATATGTTTGTGTGTTCTCTTCTAGTATGTAAAACAATGTATTATTTTGTTACTGTCTCACCTGAAGCATCACCACCATCACCACCACCACGAGCACTCATTTTATCACTGCCACCATATTTTCCTCCGCTAGTATTGCAACCCGCCGTCTCCCCACTTACTCCCACCATAATTTTCTCCTCCTCTGCTTCTTATGGTGGCTTCTCCTCTTGCATTAAACTTTCAAACGTCTCTCCCACCTCCTCTGCAAATTTTATTTTTCTAGTAATCTCCATGTGTTATGTTTTGTTGGTGTATCATTTTTATGAACCAATTGGTTTACATTTATTGATCAAGACTGAGAAATTACGAGCAACAACATATCAATACTATATCTTTATAATCGACAAAGAACAAGAAGGTAGTAAATATCAATACATATCCTCCTCCTCCTCCTCCTCCTCCTCCTCCTCCTCACTTCATACGTAACTTGAATCAGTGAGCCACCCTGGTAGAAGAGTCCCTCGTAATAGTTTAGTGTGTATATGTCTCGTCTATAATTGTCTCAACAATTTTGTGGAATTTAAGTTCATTATTTTTTATCATGTGTTTCTTTTTTCATAGTACTATACATCTTCACAACTGTTATACCCCATACGTAATGCTTTTTGAAGAAAAACATTTGCAATGTAGGAAGAGATAAGTATAGTTGTCTTTTCAAACTATATTATATTTGATGTAGTATAGTATAGTATGTGCATTGGAGTCATCCGCATGCACACGCGCTTAGGGACCTATTACGGACAATTTTGGGTGAACTTGTCATATCGATGAACTTATACTGCAGAATGAGTATATTCTTTATTTTAGTGCTCCTTATGAATATTCAACAAATTGTCCCTTGCTGTATTCTAGTTTTATAGATTTTGTCTTCACTTGTGATTGAGGAAACACACATTTGCTCCATTAGCTGTAAAAGCTATGTGTATACCTTTTCTTTATTAGTTTTTTTTTTTGTTTTCTAACATTTGTGACTGTGTTTTCTTTAAGGGAATTTGAACCCAATAACCAAACAAAAATCCAAAATTAACTAACTAACCAATTTCACACTCTCTCCTCTTTTCTCTTCCTATCTCTCTCTACCTTCTCTCTACGAAACTAATTTCCCATTTTTTGGTTATTTCATAAATAACCCTTTTTTTAACACCATTTTGACAGTGTTTATTCCTTTTTTTCTCCAAGGACGTTAACTATTTTTTTTTTTGTAATTACAATAGCAGAGTTTTAAATTTTTTAACACGTTTGTCCAAATGGAATGATGAAACTTAATATTCGAGTTGCTCACATGGACAGGTAGCTCCATTTACAATGACTAGATCCTTTCTCTGCGCTACGCGCAGATAATATATTTAAATTTGTTACATTTATCATTTTTATTTGTATGTGAATTTTTGTATATTAAATTATATATAACTAATTGTTAAATTGGATTTTTTTTTAGTTTGAAGTAAGTATTTCTATTATATGTAACACAATTAACCAATAACATATGAAGAATCAAGTCCGAGATTTAGAATTATGTAAAAAAAATATAATTATGTATAGAACATAAATTATCTTAGTTTAAAAGATCGGAATCTCATCTCGAATAAATTCGCCAAAATAAAAAGTACTCCAATAACCTATTTAAAATATAAAATCCCCTTTTAAAAAAAAGGCGTACTTAATAATATTTTTACGTGTAATAGTTAAAAACTGACAATTGAATATCGATCTAGAATATTATTTTAATATATCTAATGGTAAAATATTAATTGTAATAAACAAATTTTGAATTTTGTAATATTACATGAATTAGAAGTCTTTAAAATCTAAAATCTATTTTATTAACATAATATATTTTTTATTCATTTATTATTTTGACGTTACAAAATATTGCTTTAGTTTTATTTGTATATTAATTTTTTAATAATTTAGTTTCTTTTTAAATAATTTTAAAATTATCAAGAATATAATAAATTTAAAATTATTTATTTAAATATATCCAAGTATGATGTCTCATTTTTATGTGTGTTTGCCTTGAGCATATTTAATTTGTAGTTTGTATATTTAATAACACATTGTTCCGTGCCGTTCTATGGTTTTAATAAATGTGTTGTCAATTTCATTTTTATTACTACTAACATGATTTTTTAGTGATCAGTGATAATGTATTTTTAACGTTATGTATTATATTTTATCGTATATTTTCTAACTCTTCATGCTGACACTTTTTTTAGTTAATTAGATAATAGGTTTAAAGATGTAAATAAAACTGTGTATGTTGTAAATTTAGACTTTTTAGTGTAACTAAGCACTATCAATTAAGGAAATTATATTATGACTTTATTTTACTAAATCTTTCTTTCTGTGTATATTTTTGTTTTATTTTGTATTTTTACAATTTATTGCCTTATTCTTTAACTGTACAGAATTGCTATTTCCAATTTTTGTTTCATATATACCTTAAAAGTCTTCGGTTGATTTTTGTTTCTTTTCTTTCTCCAATTACAATGTACAGTTCGACCGTTTTTTTTTGTTTTTTAGATCAAACTACTAATATCATCACATAGAAAAGCTTAAACTCCAAGAATGGAGTGAGTATTTGTGCTAGAGAAAACTGATTTAACCATTAATATAGTGAAATATTATAATATTAGAAGGTATGAAAACCCTTCTCTGTTGTTCTACGCTGGATATAATTAAGTTGTTGTCAATTGATTTTATATTTGTGATAACTGGAAATACATCTTTATGTCTTCCTTATATCATCCTTAATTGGTTTACGGTTCGACCATTTCTAATATACTGAGAGTAACATAATATTAGATGTTGATTATCTCCTTCCAATTAGGAATGCACAAAATGAGAGAAATTCAAGGTGAGACCATTTTACAATTTTGTCTTCTTATCTATATAGAGTTAGTTTATAGATTACTCTATCTGTTTCAAAATGTAATCAATTTTAATTAAAATCTGTAATATTTAAAAGTTATTACTTTAAAAAACTGTAATTTAATATATAAATTTAATCAATTACACAGTATGTAACATTACAATTTTCACTATTTATTTTATTATTAATTTTGTAATTTATATACGTTACCGATTAATTTTCTAAAATGATACTGATTAATTTTTCACTACAAGAAAACATAAGTTTAACGAGGGCGGTTTTCCTAGTGAGTTCGTCGTAAAAGAGGCTTTACGAGGAATTAGCGAGGACACACGTTTTCCCGTTAATCGTTCGTCGTAACACATATTTCCTCGCCAATTCGTCGTAACTTAGCGAGGAAAATATTTCGTCGTAAAGACGAAGTACATCATTTCGTCGCAAAGACCACGTAAATATTCCACGTAAGGAGGTCGCTATATTTCCTCGTAAATACCTCGAAACATGTTCCTCGAAAACTACACGTAAATACCTCGAAAGTGTTTCCTCGTAAAGTACACATAACTATCACGAAAGTATTTCCTCGTAAAATACTCATTTATCTTTCCTCGTCATTTCCTAGTAAATGTTTCCTCGTAAATGTTTCCTCGTAAAATACTCGTTTATGTTTTCTCATTATTTCCTCGTAAAGTTTCCACGTAAATAGGTCGTAAATTAGCTACAAATTTACTTCGTTTTTTTATTTTATAGAATTTGCAAATATATTTGAAAAAAATAATTAAAATTATTTAATTTATTAATAAAATTATAGTTTAAAATAAAAATCAAATCAATACGAAAATATTTTATATATAAATAAGTTTTGAATTTAAAATACAACAACCGGAAAAAAAGAACTAAGGGTCGTTCATCGCCTGGTAGAATTTCTCACTCCTCCTTGCAACATCCGCCTCGTTATGTGTGTCGGATGACTCGCCTGGAATGGGATGTTGTTGTCGCATGTTCCTCAACATGGACTCCCATTCCGGATTTGTGGCCGCTATAACGTCCAAGAAGCCCTCGACACCACCCATGCGAGCTTTTGTCGAGGCCAACTCGTTACGCAGCTCAGTGACTTCATCATCCCGTCGCTGACCATAAGACGATGTCGCTCTCGGAACATCGTTGACGGAACCAATCCCCAACGTCCGTCCCTTTTTTTAGGGACAACCTTAAAAACAAAAAATAAATATTGTTAGTAAAAATTTAAAGTTAAATTAAATGAATAATAAAAAATTAAAATTTTAGAAAATTTACCTCCTCGTAAATCTTATCCACTTCAAGTGTGGATAAGGTGATGGATAATCCGTCGGTAGATTGCTGGGTCAGCTGTGTCTGGAGGTCTTCAACCCGAGCAACCATGTAGATTTGCTCGGACTTGCCATCTATAAATACGCCCGCCTTGTTCTTGTGGGTCCTCTCGTAAAGTTCCATAAGAGACGGGAGATGTCCCGTCTCTTTGGCCTAAAAAACATTTAAGAAAGTTAGAAAAAAATATATATATTAAAAAATTTATTTCATAAAGTCTTGTGGGTTCTCCCGTCTCCTTGGCCTAAAAGCATTTAAGAAGTTAGAATATATATATATATATATATAAATAAAGTAATTAAAATATTTACCATCTCCATACGGACACCGGCGTGGGATTTTTGGCCCGTAGTGTGAAGCATTGGCCCGTTCCCGTGCTCATAGGCACCATCAAATCGGGATGAATATCGGCGGGCATCGGAGGAGCCATCAAAGGAGGCACAGGAGGAGGCATCGTCGGAGGAGCTATCGGAGGAGGCACAAGAGGAACCGATGGTGCACTAGAAGAAGGCGACCGAGAGACTCTCTGAGAAGGCTGAGTCTCGGGGACAGTTTCCGGATCCGAAGAACCGGGAGCTGAAGAAGAACCGGGAGCTGAAGAAGAACCGGGAGCTGAAGAAGACGACGGGTCTAAACGACTACCAGGCTCACCGAACATCTGTCAGTAATGGGGAGTAAGTCTGTTCCTTCGAATCGTCAGGAAAAAAAATTTAATTTTTAAAATTAACATCAACAGTAGAATTCCCTACATTATCCACCTAATCAACACTAATTAACATAAAATCCGTAAACCTATCTAAATTACCTATACTAACCACCTAATCTGTCCTAAACTAATCAAATTAGAGAAGAATTAGAGAGACTTACCATTGCTACGAAATAGAAAGGAAGTGGAGAGGAAGTAGAGAGGAAAGAAAGAGTGAGCGCTCGGGAGTGTATATAAGATTACTTATCCTCGTTATTTACTCGTAAAGTTACGAGGAATTACAAAGGCCCGTGTTTAGCTTTACGAGGAATTACAAAGGCCCGTGTTTTATTGTACGAGGAAGTAGCGAGAAATTACAAAGGTTCGTGTTTAGGTTTACGAGTTATTTACAATGATTAAGCTTACGTGGAATTTACGAGTCAG
>NC_027756.1:35384540-35384762 GCF_000695525.1 Brassica oleracea var. oleracea
AAATCACACACAAACTCACAAATCACACCCTATCTCAAATCACATAACTCAGCAAAATGCTTTTCAAATTAGAAATATTTGAAAAAAAAGGAAGAGAAGAAAGATATTGGCACACATGTCGGCTAGATTTACGTAAGTCTCGCCACATGTGATTCCAGTATCTTTCTTCTCTTCTCTTCTTCTTTTTTCTAGTTTTTATTCTACGAGGAATTAGCAATGACA
>NC_027756.1:35384827-35385164 GCF_000695525.1 Brassica oleracea var. oleracea
ATTTCTACTTACGTGGAATTTACGACGATTTCTTATACGTGGTCTTTACGACGATTTGGGCATACGTGGAATTAATGAGTGTTTTGTTTAAATCTTTTTACGTGGTGTTTATATCCACATTTATTTACGAGGAATTAACGAGTATTATGTTTAAATCCATAAAATCCGAAACCCCAAACCCCATCTTCCGTTTCTTCTACTTCATATATTCCAAACCCCAAACCCATCTACCCTTTAAACTCAATATATTCTTTCACCTCAATCTATTCTTTCCATTCCAAACCCCATTCCTTAACTTATTATCTCAATATCTTATTTATAAAACAAACTCCCACAT
>NC_027756.1:35386108-35390656 GCF_000695525.1 Brassica oleracea var. oleracea
GACATTCTTCTAGCTTCTCATCATCTCTCCAATAGATCATGCAGTTGTCGATCCAAACATCTATCATCTCCGAAGGCAACCCAAGACTATAAACAAGTTTCTGAATCTCATAATAAGAATCAACAGACACATTGTCTTCCAGCAAATACTCTTTAAACAAGTCTGCCCATTCGTTCATGCAACTTTCAGATAGATTGTGATCAGTTTTAATATTCATCATTCTAGCAGCCAACGACAAATTAGAGAGACCTTCTCTACAACCACTGTAAAGTGGTTGATTTGCCGCGTTTAACATTTCGTAAAACTTTTTTGCATCTATATTAGGTTCTTCGTCTTCATCATGAGCTACAAATGCATCAGCTACCATATCATGAACCCTATCATAATCTACCATCTCCTCCTGATAGTAACTATGTTCATTATGCAAATGATGATCAACCGGTTCTTCCTGAAAATTGCTATTACTACTAAATGCATTAACATCTAAATAATTTATTTTTATTTATTAATATTCTGATTATACTTAAAACTAATAACTTATATATATATATATATATATATATATATATATATATATCTACTGTTAGACGTATATTAAGCTATTAATTTCTGTATAGCAATAATGGTTAATGATTATATGACTATTTGGAGGTAGTGAATAGTGATGGTGGTTGGAGATTAATAGCAACGAATAATTAGATAAGTGTTGTATTTATTTGTATGTTTTTATTGTGTATATGTTTTTGATGTGTATAAGACTATATTAGAGATATACTTTCTTTTATAATCAACTAGGGTTGGCCCGCCCTACGGGCAGAAAGTTATAATAAAACTATTTTATATGAATTTGAAATAGTTTATGAAACATTTAAAATTGTTATAGATTGAAAATAATGTTATAAACAAACAAATAATGAATTTTTTTTTTGAGATCATATTGTTATTTTTAATAATATTTTTGGTTTGAACTAAATGACAATTACTTTCATTATTCTCTATATATATATTCTTACAATTCTATTCCAATTTGACATAATAAACAAATATCTAAAGTTTATATAAAAAATACTATATTTATTTCAACCAATAATTATTTTAATACTATATTTATATAAATTTTATATAAATAATACTATATTTATATAAGTAGTTTGGTGGGTTGTTTTTTATTCTGTTATTTAATAATGCTATATTTATTTATATAAAAAAATAAAAAATATTTTTTATTCTTTTTTTATTTTTGTACGGATCTAAACATATATTTGGTTAGAAGCATATTTTGGATACCATAACACCGAATATTCAGATGCTTCCAGCGCACTAAAGATCGAAAAGCTATCAAATCAGGAATACTTATAAAGTAATATTATAAGTAATATCAAATCAGGAATACTTATAAACATATATTCCAGCTCACTATTATGATATCCGCTCCCACTTCTAAGTAATATTATAGTTGTTTTTTAATGACCTTTGTTTTTTGTTTAATATTGGACGTATAGTTTATGGAAGTGTTTTACTAATTGTTTTGGATGTCATCGGCGCTTATGTGTACGTTGTTGAGTTGCGGTCTATCTGATGGATCTTTGGAATGCGGAGGCTGTCAATTTACTTTATTTAAGTAGTTTGGTGGGCTGGCTTTTAATCTGTTTTTTCTTAAATGGCTCTTCTTATTTGGGAAAAAATGACACTATATATATGTCTTGAATGACAAAACAAATGTCTCCATTGCTAATGTGCTATTAACCAATGTTGTAAACACACAGGAGAATACATGTGTAAGTGTTTGGCCCAGGTTTCACACACATGGCGTATTTGAGGTGGGTGTTAGAGGTTTAGCTGCATGGCAATGTTAGAGCTTATGGTTGCTTGCTGCGTGTCCATGGAGATTGCAAACAGGTGAATATTTAACTGTCAAAATTTGACCTGATTGGAGTTGTCTTAGAAGAGATGAGAATCTGGAATCTAGCAGTTGGTTAAACCACGAAGGAGTAACATTTTCAAAGAAACAGAGGTGACCAAAATGTATGCAAAGCCAATGGTGAAACACGTTTTATAATCTTTCTTCTGAAAGCATAAATTTGTATAGCATAGTAGGTTAATAAAGCAAGGTTGTGTGGAAATGGTCCACTCTTAAATCACCAGAAAATGTTAGTCTTTGAGGGATTTGCTATCTGCCACGTCACTTTGACAGATTGTCAATGAATCATTTGTCACTACACTGTGACGACTAAAGTACCTTAGTATTCTTACTTTGACTTCTTTAGGGATTTGGGGTCACATCCATGTGAAAATTCATAGGTTAACTTCACTCGAGTAATTGGATTTGAGCAATAAGTTTCTGTTTGGATCATACCACCCAAGTTCTCTACAATGGTAAAGCTTGAACTTTTTACAATTGTAAAGCTTGAACTTTCAGATTTGATCATAGCTTCTTCAATGGCATGTTACCTAGCTGGTCTGATTCTCAGTGAAAGTTCCTTATATGGCACGATAAGTTTGATAACATCTTCTCTGTGTGTTTCAGAAATCAGAATCATCATCTTTAAATATAAATTCTTAGACTTGCTTATAAACTTATTGTGCCATATATCTCTTGGATGGTCTTGACGGCATGATTCTCTTATCTATGTGTCTCTTGAAACTTCCCTCCATCCAGATGCATTGTTATCTGATCCACAAAACAAAATTTTCATGATCGAAGTTAATCTTAAGATTGATCTTTGTGTTGCATACATTAACGTCACTCTGTAGACATACCTTTTTGCAGCTAAGATCAGAGGGAGTAATGGTAGCGGCATCATCAACAGCAAGCTTGAGTTCTGCAACCCCACAATTTGCTTCTTAAAGCTCTTTCTTCCAGCCTCAATGATCACCAGGGACAGAAGATGCATTGTTCCTTCTACAACTTCTTCTTTCACCCTGACCATCCACACAAACTCACCAAAGCATTCTACGATTGGAAAAACTCAAAACATGAATCGAAATGAAAAGAGAGATATCTCATCTGCTTGTTACACGAAATCGAAATCGAAGAAGATGATATCTCATCTGCTCTCCATTCAAAATTTTACCTACAAATTTCTTTGATCAGACCATCCAAACTCTGTTGTTTACTTTCCCCGTTGTTCCTAAGATGGCTCCGAGTAATATCAAATCCGGTGATAAGAGTACATCGAACCCGCTTTGAAAAGATGTTGAATGCATTCAGATGGTGGACATTGACGGTGGATTTCATGAGCGTCTGCTGCAAAACATGAACACAGTTAATCAAAATTAACTAATGAAAAAAAAACAGCTCCCAAATTTTTTGTGATAATCAGCTTATGTATTTTAAAATCTTTGTTTCTATGTGTTTCTAGGCTGGGAATATCTTAGCTTGCTGATACCTCTGAGCTCGCCACCGATTCCCAAAACTAAGGAGGCGGACAACTGCTACGGCAGACAACTGCTACAGCAGAGAAGAGAGAATGATGAAACTTTAAAATCAGAAACGCCGAACATGTCTTATTATAGAACATATCTAATTGAGATTAAACATGAAGAAGAAATAATCGGAAGCGTTTCAGTGGTAGAGATGATACAGATGAAGATGAGAAGTCTCGTAGAAGGAAGAAGGAGACGATCGCGAGAAGCCTAGGGTTTAGTTCCTTCAATTACGGACCTGACTTCATATCAAGCGTAGCCCATCACTTTCACATCCCAAACACACAGCAACAAATCCCCAAACAAAAAGCCCAAACACACACCCGAAATATGAAGTTTAATGAAACGCAACGCAACCGGACACTTGTCGACCTGTTAGGAGTTGAATTTCCTATGTGGCATCCTAGGTGTCTTTCTAAGGAGAGACTAAATTGTACTTTATATATATAGATTTTTGTTTGTTTGTTATTTATTTTTTATTTTCTCAATCGATTTGGTCATCCTTTTGAGTGATATTGAGATGTCAGGCGTCAAGAACTATCCGGCTTCTTTGTGAAGAAAAAGAACTATCCGGCTTGGGTATTGATGATTTTTTCATGTTTTTAGTTTTCTCTTGTCCTTGTTCTTTCAATAATTGGTGAATTATATTACTGGTTGTTGGGGTTAAAAACGGTTACGACAAATTTAACATTCAAAACGTCCGAGGAAGAAAATAAGAATTTCTCCGAAGAGTACTTTTCGAAATAGATTCTTCCTTACGAAAAAGCTTTACGGAAGAAAGAATCGAGATGTCCGATGAAAGCTCGAAACAGGCAGCGACCGAATGTCCGTCCCGATCGGTCGCTACGTAGCGACCGATCTCGAGCCCAAGCTCGGTCGCTACGTAGCGACCGAGCGATCGTCTGTAGCGACCGAGCTCGAGCCCCAGCTCGGTCACTTCGTAGCGACCGAGCGCTCGTCCCGCTCGGTCGATACGTAGCGACCGAGCTCGAGCCAAAGCTCGGTCGCTGCGCTCATCCTGCTCGGTCGCTACGTAGCGACCGAGCGCTCGTCCTGCTCGGTCGCTGGTCGCTACGTCGCTACGTAGCGACCGAGCGCTCGTCCCACTCGGTCGCTACGTAG
>NC_027756.1:35390756-35392098 GCF_000695525.1 Brassica oleracea var. oleracea
ATCCATAGCCTCTTGGATCCCACGGCGCGCTAGTCCCGCGTCACTCTTGATCTGACTCTGGAGTCGACGCACCTCCGAGGATTTGGCCTTCCTGGCCTTCTTTTCCTTAAGTAAGGAACTCGCCGTCTTCCCAAGGTCCCTCTCAAGCTCACCTATCGCAACCTCGAGCTTCGAAACTTTCGCAGTATGAGAGTCCTTGACCGCCGTCAACATGGCCTCGGTTTCGGGCCATCTGCCCTGAAGCTCCACCAACTCCCCGGAAAGGCGACTGGTCTCAGAACCACATTCGCCGATCATCCCATCGATCAACGATATGAACTGCGAACGGTGAAAATTCTTAAGACTAAACCCGAGAAAAGAATGCACAAAAGACGATCGAGAATTCAAACAAGAGATAAACCTTTCCGCGAAGTCCCGATGCTAGGCTCGATTCGCCTCGCTGCGAATTCTCCCCATCACCACTCTTGGCAAGTTTCCTCTTCCGACTCTTAGGCGGAGTAGCCATGACAGCGCTAGGAGCACGCAATGCCAGAACGACGTCTTTTCTGGCTGGAGGAGGAGGCATAGAGTCAGCGGCCTTCTCCTTGTCCTCGACAAGGATCGGAGTAGTGGAAGATCCTGCAAGTAGAGCTTGCGGGAGAAGAGCCATGACTTCGGTCCCATGACACGAGGCAACGACCTGCGCGGAAGAAGACGGAAACTCAGAGCCAGCTTGAGCTAGTTCTTTCTCGGCTTGACGACGAACTAGTTCCTCTCGGAAAGAAAGATGACCGGCAACACAAGCCGTCGCTTCCGCCGGAGAAGTTAGAACCGGAGCCGGAGAAGTGGCCTCGCCCATCTCGACGTCGGAATCCTTCTTATCACCTTGGGAGGAAGACATGTTGAAAGGAAAGTTATGAAACTAGAGAGTTTTTTAATTTTTGAATGAGTTTGAAGGAATGAAGAAGGGAAGGTGTGAAGAAAACGAATGACAAGAGCTCACTACTTATAGAAGTATGGATTCCGAATATCGTCTCGATAACTTTTTTCCGCAGAGTTTAAAATGTGAATTTCGTCCAATACACTTAACCTTGTCAAAGTCATCTATCCGCCCGCTAGAGTCACAACTCTAACGGGCTGGGGGCTAACTGTTGGGGTCAAAAACGGTTACGACAAATTTAACATTCAAAACGTCCGAGGAATAAAATAAGAATTTCTCCGAAGAGTACTTTTCGAAATAGATTCTTCCTTCCGAAAAAGCTTTACGGAAGAAAGAATCGAGATGTCCGACGAAAGCTCGAAACAGGTCGTTACGCAGCGACCGAACGTCCGTCCCGCTCGGTCGCTACGTAGCGACCGAGCG
>NC_027756.1:35392468-35409520 GCF_000695525.1 Brassica oleracea var. oleracea
ATAAAGCGTAAACCGACCTTGGAGCTAGTATATAAGGAGTCCTAGGCGAGGAGCATGGGAAGGAGGACTTTTCAGAGCAAACTTAGCACTTAGAGCAATTTAGGCAATTTTCCGTTTTTGTTATTTCGAGCTGCGACTCAATTAGGTTTAGCCGTCTTAGGGTTGCTAGAACTAGGAATCTCGCCGACAGCTCTCGAGCCCAGGCTTATACCTTGTTGTAAACGCTCATACGCAGATTCGGAATAAGATCTACTTTGCTATTTTTTTCGATTTTTTATTCTTATCGTTGTTATTCTGGTGTTCTGATTGCTTGACGTGTGGTAATTAGCAGATATCCGGGTCCTCTGGGAAATTAGGGTTTTCCTAGTTTCCTTATTTAAACGGAAATCGACAGTGCGAATTTCGGTTCTCACACTGGTGTTGGCCGTCGGGTAGCCGTGTAGGTATCTCATCCTCCTTAGCCTCATCTTCATCCCGTGTAAGTCCTAAACTGAAACATTCAACAAAACACCAAGAGCTTGCATCATCCTCTGAACTTTCATCCAAGGATGAAGAAGTTGATGCTTAACATTTTGTTTTTCTTGTTCAGAACTAACCCTACGTACTGAAGAATTTTTGTGAGTTTGTTTTGGGCTATGCAGTTATGTAAGCAATTCAAGTCTCTGTCTTATAAAGACACAATTGATATAAGAAAATGTTACATCAGATTATCCTGAAACAATGGGTGGAACTTGATTTTGGTTTGAGAGCTACAAAAAGTAAAAAATCTGGGTTTAGCTTTATATGCTTTTGGATTTGATCATGATCATCGGGGTGTGCATGTTGTGCTGCTGGTGAGTTCTCCTGAAATCATACAGAATCTGTTAAAAGAGTTTGGATTTCGGTGAGATATCATTAACATCAAGATGGATTGCTGCAACAAATAACCAAACATTGATTTGTAAATCAAGAAGACATCTAGAGATCAAAGTTTGTCTCATTACTTGTCTCATTACAGATCTGTGAGAATGTTCTTGATTCCCGGGTCTTGCATTCCCCTAGGCCTAGTCTGGAAGAAGAAGAAAATAAAATAATCTTAGCTCACTGGTTCGCTCTAAACCGAAATGAAGACGTAACAGTGAAGCCATTATACACAACAGTTAAGCAAAGATGATTAGAATTGGACTTACTGTTGGTTCTTTTGGATTTCTTTGTATCGCTTCAGTGTGATGTCTCACAGCATCATGATACTCATGCTCCTTGAATAACTTATTACCTGTATTACAAACACAAAATGATGTTAGTATAACTCGCTTTACCAAGATAGAACTGCAAAACCAGATTACCTTTTTGACGCTCCGCCTCACCAATAGTGGGATCGAAATACTATTTATACGGCAAATCTTCTTGGCTCTATCAGCCTCATTCAGCCTCTTCAACGTGTCTGGGTTTTGGTGCTCCGCAAGAGATTTCTGGTAAGTCTCATAATGAATTACTAAGTCAAACATGATCACGTTTAGATTCAACCACGAAAAAATCAAACATGATCACATTCTTGCTTTCCAGAATCTGAGCAGCCGAACCTCCACCGTTTAAGAAGAACAACTTCCAGCCTCCAAATCAGAGAGCAAGACAGATGAGGTAGCCATTATACAGAATATAATATTTCTCTCAATTTTAGGATCTGTGAGGATGATGCTCAAAGATGAAGCCAAGCCATACCTTTTTATAGGTGAGAGTCACCGCCTCGAAGCTAGATAAGAGTCTTTGAATGCGAAATCTTGGTTGTACTGGCCATGAAGAGTTAAGTTTTGGTTAATTACGTTGAATCAATGCGACTTGTAACCGTTGGGAGGTGAAGAATCGAAACGGGAACGACATGAACAGATTTCGACGCGAAGATTAATGACGAAGCGTCGAGTTTCACGCCATTTCAGAACCGCCATTGCTGGTAGAAGGAATCGGATCATCAAAGTGACGATGAACCCTAGAAAGGCGAATCAGGAAGAAGAGGTAGGCGAGACGGGCTTTCTTTTGGTTTGCATTGCGGCCTAGAAAGAAGAGTCCATAACCTACAAAAAACAAAAAATCGTGCAAGCCCATATATGTGTGACGTTGCAAAAAGCAACTTCCCTATTGGATGATTTTCCAAGCTAACGTGTATGCTCTTATTCCCCCTTTATTCCTTGTTTGATTCCATTTTCAGTATTATTACAAGTGTTTTCTGCATAAATTTCATTGGCCGATTTCGCTCAAAAACATAAAGAGAACTTGTAACGAAAAATTAGTTTTGTTACCCTTTAAAAAACACAACAGAGATAAAACTACAATTACATTGATCCCAATGTTCTTCTACTATTTTTCGTATTTCATAGAATGTCAAATGAAAAATAAAGTTCTAGGTTGAAGTCACACTAATGAGCTAATGGAATAACAACTACAATAATGTATAACATGAGATGAATAATTTCAAAAACAATAGCTTTGAACCTCCCTTTTTGCACCCAAAAAGGTGTCTTTATGATGTGACTAGGCCAATACCAAGTCTCCTTCTTCTTGTTGCTCCTGTAACTTCTCTCCTTCCTGGTTTGGAAGGAGAATACGCTTTATGTCCTCTGCGGTTAGCGTTTCATACTCCAGAAGTGCGTTTGCTAACGTGTGTAGCTGCTTCTCATGCTGGACAAAACACACATAACCAAATAAATAAAAGTGAGAAAATGACACTCCTAAAACAGTTTTGATAAGAGTCAAAAGTGTGAGATTAGCGTTAAATTTTGCACAAACAAACCCGTTTCAATAAAGATTTCACTCGCTCATATGCCTCTCGAAGAAGTTTCACAACCTGACCATTAAAAATGATCAGACTTGGGAGCAAAGGGATTTAAATAGGAACTATAAGAAAATGAACATAGAGAGTCTCCCAACTCTGCATCGATGCGTGATCGCATTTCAGAACTTGGTCTTTCTTTTATATGAACTGGTCCTATTGCCTCACTCATCCCACAGCTCGACACCTTCCACAATGAACCATAAGCATTACTACAGCTACAACGAGAGGTAAGAAGCAATGTTCGTGTCATATGAAGGTTATAACAAGTTATTACCATATACTGAGCAAGTTCTGTGGCCTGGGAGAGATCGCTACTTGCTCCAGTGGTGATATGGTCCTGGCCAAAGATGAGCTCCTCTGCGACTCTTCCTCCCATACATACATCAAGACGAGCTAATAATTGTTTCTTGCTCACTGATGTTTCATCGTTTGAAGGTAACTGCGTAACCATTCCCAACGCAGATCCACGTGGCATTATAGTTGCTTTGTGGATCGGGTGTGCACGCCCCGTGTTCAATGCGACAATAGCATGACCACTCTCATGGTAGGCAGTGAGCTAAAGAGACCAAGAAGCAAGTGAGAGAGGTCACAAGCTGTTTTGAACTCTACATCCAAAAGACAAGTATTAGAAATACCTTTTTTGAGTCCTCTGATACGAACATTGTCTTCCTCTCTATGCCCATAACTATTCGGTCCTTGGCGAATTCCAACTGTTCAGCAGAAAGTCTCTCAGCACCTTCAACAGCTGCCTTAATGGCAGCAATGTTTACAAGGTTTGCAAGATCTAGAAAAATTGATTTGGTGAATCATTGAACCTCCATAGCTCAGTGACAAAATGTAGTTACAGATTTTAAGATACTCACCAGCACCATTGAATCCAGGAGTTCCACGAGCAATTGCTTTAACATCCACATCATCTGACATAGGTTTGCCTTGGAGGTAGAGTTCCAAAATCTCTTGGCGTCCACGCACATCCGGACTAGGGACCACAATCTAAATTCACCTTCTGTCATTAGTTTATTATATTCCTTTTGGCAAATCCAAAACAAAACAATTTTCATTGAAAGCAGATAGAATCACTTCTTCATTTTTCAGTAACTAGCCTGAACAGAGACGAGGGCAATACGGAGCTGAATACTTACATGCCTATCAAATCTACCCGGTCTTGTCAGGGCTGGATCAAGTATATCAGCCAAGTTTGTTGCTGCCATAACTATTATTCCCTGCACAGCAAAAAGTACTATTAAACTCTAGCAGATTATGGGAAGTAAACACAAGGTACACTATCCCTCATTAAAGAAACTACCTCATTCTGCTCAAAACCATCCATTTCAACAAGCAGTTGATGCAATGTCTTCTTTGTATGCCCTTCCCATTGTTTTCTCGTGGAACCAACCGCGTCGATTTCATCAATGAAAATGATACAGGGCGCCTGTAACACATGATTGTCAGCAAATAGAACTTGACTCATGGTGAGAGGCTTCACAGCTTAACAAACATAACTCTTTTGAAATAGCTTATTAGCAGTGACATGACCTTTTTCTTAGCTGCCTGAAACAAGGATCTCACACGCTTAGCTCCGACCCCAACAAACCTGTCAATCAAGTAAATTATGATATTATTATTATTGAAGCCACATGATCGTAATACAAAGTTAATGATGATATTACTCAAGACATAGGCCGGAGAAAAACAAAACTAGAAGGCTCACATCTCTTCAAATTCAGATCCAGCTCTATAGAAGAAGGGTACTCCAGCTTCTCCAGCAATTGCCTTTAAAAAAAAATTTAATGGGTCAGCTAATTGCAATCAATCAATCAAACTATAGGTAGTTTACTAAGAGTTTTGTGAAAGGCACACAAGAAAATGAAATATTTAACTCTTCGATAACTACCCCTACCTATCAACAAAAATTTAATGTGATATGAGAACTTACTTTAGCCAGCAATGTCTTTCCAGTACCAGGTGACCCTGTTAGAAGAATTCCCTGGAAGCAAACATTTTAAGAAATGTCTCTCAAGTATAAATAGATTATAGCCTTAAGTAGACCGAACAAAACCGAGTGCCAAGTAACACGCAATCGAGAAGTTACAATAATTAAATTTACACAGATTATACCTTTGGCAACTTTCCTCCAAGACGGGTGAACTTTGATGGATTTTTAAGATACTCTACCACCTCCTCAAGCTCTTGTTTTGCATCATCACAACCCTTTACATCCTTAAATGTTTTGAGATTCTGCAGGAAGGAAATTTGTCAGATTAAGATACAGTGATCCACTCCGCCAAATTATTCTGCTCAAATGTTGCATGAACAGAAATATTCAAATGTTCACTGCATAAACTAGCATTATGATAGAGAGAGGACCCAGGATTCAAAAAGACAATAATTGTCTCAGGTAAGAAAGATCATATCATGCAACTAATTTGCAATATCTGTCTCTTTACCATACATTTTGCCACTGTTGCCAATTTCCTAACAAGTCTAATTCAGCTACTTTAGAATCCTTGTAAACAGCGAAGAACATTAGGCTTCAGGTAATACCTTTTCAGGCGTTATTTCTTTGTTAACCTCTTTTGTGGAAAATGAAGAAGTTGAACCAACACCCGAAGTTTCAACTCCTCCCAGGCTTCCAATATATTTTTGCAGAGCAGCTGCACCCATTAACCTAAACAAGAAAATTCCATTTTAACAGGAGGAACACAGTGAAAAAAGCAACATTTCCACCTGTGTTATCTAAATTAATCTTATTATAAACTTGATTCAAGTAGAATATAGATAACACATACCAAACTAATCCAACAGCAATTGTGAACAAGATAGTCGAGACAAGCTCTTGTGCAAATCTTGATTTGTTTGAAACTTTCGGATTAACCTAACAAAGTAAAGACGCATGTTAGAGATATGAAACCTTCTCTCACAAAAAAAAAACCTTCTCTCACAAGATGAGCAATGTAAAGCGGAAAACTTACCAAAGTAACATGCAGCGGTTGCCTCTCAGATATACCAGGGTTCGCAAACGAATCGTCCATATTGCCTGATGCACGATGCTTCAGCTCTTGAAGCTGCACATCGACCCAATGATTATTTACATATACAGCAAGACAAAGACAAGTAGGAACATTCTAACTTAGAGATGTATTCATCTTAGTACAGATAACAGAAGTAGTGATGGTAGAAGAAGAATATACTACCAGTGTGGGAAGAGTAGATGGCTTGCCGGATAGCTCGTCAGGAAGATAGTCGGCAATAGCATTAGTGATGACAAGAGCTCGAATATATTCAGCAACACCTCTACTGTCCACTGCGTGTTCCCTTTGTTCGAACCGTTGAACGACAGCTTCAGGACTGAAGCAAAACAAGACATAATCACACCACACAGAATTGAATTCAGCTACAAAAAAAAAAAAACTCAACTCCTAAATTAGATACATGTGTTTGTTGAGCTCAGCCAATAAAGCACCCTGCAAAGCAGCGTCCAATGGATTGGCATCAGCTTGGGCGATGAGTTTCTCGAGACGCTTCTGTGGGCGAGAGAAAGGCCACCACTCCCGTTGCATTACCTTCTCCATGGCTCTCTTTAAAGATGCCCATAGGCCCATCAGCAACACCAGGATCGGAAACTTGCTCTTCTCCTTCTTGTTCCTGTCTTCCGCATTACTAACCACCGCTTCGTCTACTCCTCTATTGACTAGGATGTCTTCACTCGTCCCTTGTTCAGTCACTGCTGAGTCCGCAACGTTCCGGTCGATATCTCCGCTCCAGGAGGCCTCCTTGGGAAGGAAATCCGAATCGGAAGCGACATTGTCGTGGCCCAATGAGCAAGGAATGGAACGAAACTGTGTTGAAGAAAGACGGTAGACACTGGACAGAGATTGAGTATTGAAACGTAGAGAATGAAGAGGAGGACGAAGGAGAAGAGAAGCTTGAAGAGTGGACGAAGACATTGGAGACAGTAGTAGGGTTTTCCTTGAATATTCCTTTTTATCTTCTTCCTCTTGGAGACCTCCACAATATCCCTCCCAGACAACAAGTCAACTGGGTTAACAAAACCTTATCCAGATTCCCTCTCTCATGTTTAGCCAATAATCAGGGGATTAGACATCTACTCTTAAGAGATATTATTTTAGATGCAAAACGATGACAAATAACGAATGGTTTTGATCATTGATTCTCTGGACTCAAGTACAAATGTGTTCCATAAACATAACACGGAGAGAGGAGAAATGTAAGAGAGGATAAAACGACTTCGTCTTCTTTGACCTTTTTTAATGACTTTCTTTTTCATAACCATAATGATGTGGTGGTCGCATTTGCCCACCCGACCCTTGATGCATCGAGCCGGGAGAGGGTGCTGCCATGTAAGGACTCTGACCTTGCGTTTCATGGTATTGCTCCGGGTATGGATTAAGGCCCAGATGGTCGAGTCATCACAACATCCGGTGGGTTAGGCAGCGTGTAGTCTCTGCTTCGATCGTTGTTCACCTGTTCAAAATCCAAATATACATAAATATAATCCTTACTTTTGACATTTTAAAAAAAGATTTCTAACTAACACTAACTACTTAAAAGACTACTAACCTTTATGCTGAGGTCGGTGTGGCGTGAGTAAGTGATGTGCAGCTTACAAAATCCACCATCATAAATACAATGTCCTTCCAACGCTCCCTTCGCCATCACAGCCGTTTGAACATCTGATCAGAACTCATTTGATAATTTCACCTTACAACACATCAGTGACAAAGAACAACAGAGCATTTTCATATAAAGAGAATGTTGTTACCTGGGTATTGAATCAATGCTTGCATCCCACCGTTCTTGTCAAACATTGCTATCTTTTGAACAGCTCCGAATGTTGCAAAAACCTACTCGTTAATAAAGAAGAAAAAAAAGGGGGCAAGAGACAATTAATATTTTCCCAACGAAACATGCAATGAGATTTCATCGTCTATCGAGTATTACCGTGTGTAAAACATCCAAAGTTACTGCATACTGCATGTTCTCGATGGATGCAAGAAGAACGTTACTTTCAGGCTCCATCTTCTTTCCGTCTACACCCACAATCACCTATTACGAAATGACACATTGATCTTTCAAGTCAGGTCGTAGAACAACAATAAACGATGTGTTTACTTCATCATCTCTTTGGAATATCTACACATCACCAGCAAGATGATTAGACTTTCAAGCAAGAGACTGCTCCCAAACTGCTTACCTGACCAGTACTATCAATGGCTGAAGGAGCAACAGGAAGGTAAGGATTAGTATAGTCCCTGCATATTAAACAGGAATAATTAAGTTTAATATTATCTGGGAGTCATGGCAATCACCAAGAAAACCAAAACATGTTTCGCGTTTCAACACATGATGAGAATACACATACCTGCTCCGATGGCTCTGAAATTTGACAGTCAAATCTGTATGAGCTGAATATGTGATCTTAAGAGAGCACTGGCCCACTTCCTCAGGGAGTAGATAACTGATGCAAAGAAAAAGATGTTACTTACAAGTATCAAACTTTATAGCCTGTAATATCTATAATTAAATAAACAAAAGACTAGTTTGGTTCTACTAGATCCATCACCACCATACATGACTAAAGAAAATTTAACATCAGATGACAAAAAAGTACTATGGACGTCCGTAAGGCTGACAAACGTCAGATCCTACACGCAATATCTAGAACTATACAGCCCTTCACAGTTAGACTAAATACCGTCTCAAAAAAAAAGTTTAAACAACTGTCACCTAGGGATGTTTCTTCCATCGAGGGCAGTTTTTGCAGAGGTTGCAGTATCCGCGTCAGAAAATTGAACCAGTGCCTAAGAGAAATTACGACAGTAAAATCTATAAGTATTATACCTAGAAAACATCAAAACCCAAAGCATGTAAGGCTAGGTAGTATACCTGATATCCAGCTGTCTTCTCGAAAAAAGTAATCTTGTGGACAAACCCAAAGGCTGAGAATACCTGCATTACAAACCAGCAATTAGAACAACCAAAAATTAGAAGGGTCGACTTTAAAGACTACAGAGCGGTTTCTGTAACTAGTTTGTACTTCAGAAACATTCCCAGACAAATTTAATTTGCCATTTACATATCAAATTCGCACAGCACCGCAGAAGTTAGGATAACAAATTAAACCAACATAATATGGTGTGGTAAGTTTGAGACCGGTATATATTATCTGGAAGGCAAATGATATATGCCTTCCAGCATAACAAACAAGCAGACTAGAAAGAACGTATTCCTCCATAGGTAAGCAGAGACTGATGAACGTCTAGATAAAATCGGTCACAGACGCATGAACTTTTATACAGTTATACATCACAAACAATGTGCAGATAAAGCTGGCCCCTATCATATCGAAGAAAACTACACCTATGTAAGATGATATCTTACACACCCTATTAGAGTATTTGATAAAAGGGAAATGTGAGGGAGAAAGAGTAGGGAAGAGAGAGAGAGAGAGAGAGAGAGAGAGGCAGTGTTAGGGAAAGGAGAAAGGAAACAAACACACATGTGCTCTTTCTCCTAATGCATAATCCTGCCACTGAAGAAATTGCCTTGACATGGCCCTGCTGATCCATTTGCATTCATGTCAAAAAAGTAAGTTTCCAAAAGCAAGACAAACCTACAACCTAACGTATCTAGAATGTCGTCGAGAACAATCTTTTCAGCAAAAACAAAAGGGTGCTTGATCCACTTACCAGATGCAAGACATCAATGCTGACCATGCGAGCATCATCTCCTTCAACTGTCACAAGAAGAACATTCCCCACAACATCTGCCGCCGTTTTGTTGTTCACTATCTCGTGCCTGTTGGAGTACTGGAGGTAGACAGTTTTACCTCGAACTTGAGCAGGGTCCGATGAAGAAGCGTAGTACGAGATCATCTGTATAGCTTGGTTTAAATCTTCCTGCAAAAAAAAAAAAAGAAACAATTAAAAATAGAAACTTTGTTCTGCTGCTGCAATAATACAATGATAAGTCTCTCTTCACTTACAAACTCAATGAAAGCTTGGTTCCGATTGGCTCCAACATTGCACTTTGTATTCACAACAGTGCCAAAGGGCTTCCCGAGTTCAATCAACTCGTCTTCAGTGCATTCCCAAGGCAAGTTTCTCAGATGAAGAACCTTTGAAGGTGGCTGCGTGTATCGAAACTGTGGCTGGCTTGACACGGAAGACATCGCGGTGGTATAGGGACTGTCAAATTAACAGAGAGAAAAAAGATTATATAAATTGGCACAAGCAAGCCATGTAGTACGAATCAGAAACCCTATAGATCTCAAAGATTTGATGATTCCCACCAATAAGCAATATCGAGACGAAGAAGAAAATCAAATATCCGATTTTCACCAGCGAAGTTAAGATTATACGAAACGAGCTACTACGAAAGAAACCGAGATGATGAATCGTGAGATATCGTGTAACCTGGCGAAATCGTCTTAGTGATTTGGAACGTGCAGATGAAATTAGGGATTCACGTTTGGGGAAGGAGATAATGTATGAAAGAGATGCGAAGAAGGTGAGAGAGATGAGAGGAAAAGTGGAATCCAAAACTGCCTCGCGGTTTTTCTAAACGCTGTCGTTTTACGGCGTCTTCCTTGTCGGGCTGACAACAGAATTGATATTATATGAGCTTTTACGCTTTCACTGGCCCATTATAAGTATTACGTCTATGGGCTTTCATAAAACAAAAGTAACAGTTACATCGAGAAAAAATAGTAGTAAATGTATGAATGAAAAAGTTTTCAGTTTGAGATCAATTGCCCAAAAATAATGGAGTATGCGAATTGAGTAGTAATTTTTGTAACATTAACCAAAAATACTCTCTGTGTTTATAAAAAATAATGCTAAAATAAATAGTTTCAAACTCGGATTAGGCGGTGTAGTAAGCTTTCGAATTAGTACACTCTGTAACATTAGGTACGTTTTTCCCGGACCGACCGGATAGTTGATAGGGTTTATAAAAAAAAAGTATTATATTTTTAATGAAATTTTGATTTGCGAAGAAGTGAAAAACTCTGTTAATTAATTTGCAACAGATTATTACTGTATTATTTTCTATAAAGTGGAAGCTGATGGTGTTTTTCTGCGATTCCACGTGCTCTTTGGATACGTTTTACAAAATACTCAATAATTCTGAATTGTATCAGTCATCGGCTATAGATCGATCTTTTTCTTTTGTCTTTTTGTCGACACAATGAATCTTTGTCGTCGAATACAAAAACTCTTCTTGTTTCTATTCGCATGATCAAGAATAGAGATGTAACATCATGTAATGAAAGCACAACCCACGAGACCTTGACGTTGACCTAACATCTCTGGATGGATTCATACACAGTTTTTGGAGAAGAAAAATACATCCAAGAAAGTTAAAACTCATAAAGCTGAAAGCTAACTAACATGCATTCATGAACTTCTTCTCATTGTCATCAGCATCAGCATCATGATCAACGTCGACTACAAGCTCAAGTTTACTCTTGTTCTTCTCATGGTCCCATTTGCCCACCACCGTTGTTGTAATTGGCGCTTCCTTTTTGTTCTTGTACTTAAAGTAGATGATAAGTTGGAGAATCCCCAATGGAGTCCCCACCATATTAGGCAACTGCATGCAAGTGAAATCTCAACAATTTATTGCATTCTTTATGTAGTCACACAAACAATTTTTAGTGGACCTTATTTGTATTAATATACACCAGGTTTTTCATTCCACAGACTAGTAAATTGCCGTAGAAAGAAGATTAGTAACCAAGGTTCTAAAAATTGCTAGTCACAATGTTGATAATTACCAAGTAGTCTGACTAGACCCCTAACCTGATAGGTTTTATCGCTACGCTGAAAGGTCTAATCTGTGTACCACCCCCTAACACTAGTGATTAACACCAAATTTGTTTTAGGAAAAAGGTTGAGCAGTTAACAAATGTTTTAACAATACATCAAATCAATAAGAGTTTTTTTTTTCATTCTTAAAATTATCACTCTTTTTCAATCCACAAAGCAACGAAACTTCTAAATCAACAAAAAAATAATAATCTTGGACCCGTTTAAATATGTTGAAATAAGAAATAAACCAAAGAAAGGGAGTGAACTAGAAAAGAAACGAACCGCAAGAAAGAGATCATGGCTAAGTAAACCATATGCCAACCAAAGGGAGCTAGCCAAAAATGAAAAGAATGACAAGTAAAAAGGCATGTATTCCACACTTTTTGTCTCTATCACTTTTTTCTGTACACACATTCACATTAGTTAGCTTGATCCGTAAGTATATATTTTTTCATAAGTAATATCTCTAACTAATATTTGACTTGATTGTGGTAGGAAAAACAAAATCTTAAAAAAACATATACATTTGGAATAAATGTAAAACTGTGGCTTATATTTTAGAGAGTTGCTCTCTTTTTTTTCTTGTGGTTTGATCAATGCATATATACATAGCTTACCATAACGATGAGAGGAGAACCATACATGGAGATAGAAGCCACGAGGCCAACACTTCCGACGAATGATTTTCGGTGACGGTGGTCTTCAAACACCACGGCTGAGATTGCCGTTGTTAACCCAAACACAACGATCACCGGAACAAATATAACACCAACCTTAATCTATTTCATATGTTTATATATCTCAATGTCACTATTTAAACATAAAACAATATCATATGATTCTAATGAATATCCTACCTTTTCTTTGGGCGACGCGTAGCAGAAATATACGAAAATGAAGATTGATTCGAGAACGATGCCAACTCCATTAATGCTCACAAGAGGAAAATTCTCCCAACAATGGCTCACAATCGGTAAACCGTACCAAGTGTAAATCAAACAGTTGAAGAGTGTCATAACGTAAGGAAGACATGAGAATTCTTCTGTGCTTTTCTTCTTAAACACCCTTGAAAATGTTAATCTACAGTAAAAAAAATAAGCTATAGTTAACTTTCTTGCCTAATTCAAATTAAATTGGCTTTTATTTTACATACACTGGAGCTGTATAGAGCAGCAAGGAAGCTCCGTTTCCTGTGGAGAGTTCATGCATGAGTTTTAAACAATCAAAACTCATATAAATTTGTTTTAAATATATTATGTTACAAAAAAAAGAAACAATTTCTTATAAGCTAAGACCGAAATTACGTGTTTAAATATAGGTTATATTAATAAATTTTGGAAATATAGCATAGGATGGTTTAAGAAAACATAGTATCATACAAAAATTGAAGAAAAAATACCCAAAATTCCGACGGATAGTCTAAGTTTATCACCCATTTTCATTGGCCGGATAGAACAAAGATTATGGAATGGTTGGGAAGTAGAAGCTTACGCATGTAATATGTGTATATATAATACATATAACAACATGTCTTTGGTGTTCATTTTAAAATAATAATCACAAGTTTGGGACATTCTAAATTTGATGATAAGCTTGGGACATTTGGAATGATATATCACACACATTATGTGCTTCAACAACATATTAGCAAACATTCCATCACAACTTACACATGCATCTGCAAAATATATCGTATAAGCAAATTAATTTATCGGATTATAACGTTATATGTCCATCTCAGACTTTATATAAATGCGAATTTGTTTTATAGGTTGTGTAGGTACTACAAAGGACGATTGTAATGCTCAAAAGAGTTGATCCAAATCGTAATTTCGTACATAATTTGATTATTTTGTTTGTATCGCACTTGACTCCAAACATCAAATAAAGAAACTATAGTATTGTAGGTCCTAAAGGAACATCTGATAAAATTGGAATGATATAGAGAAGATTAACATGGTTCATGTGCAAAGATGACACACAAATCTCGAGAAATGGTCCAAAATTTTCACTAAAAAACTATAGTATTGTATTGTTTAAGCATTTATGGAAAATATAACAGAATATTGATAATAATGGATATGAATAAATAGGAACTTAACTAAAAGTATGATTTTAGTTAGCTTTATAGGGGGCCAACATCTGAAATGTGAAACTAACGTCCTCTCTCAGGAAAAAACATTATCTCCTGAATGGATATTTCAGTTTTTGATCGGTAATTCAAACAGATCCATCTACAATTTATAGAGGTTAAAGCTGTGACATAAATATTCACTACAAGAAAATAAGGGCTTTACGACAGGCAACAGCCATATTTGTTGTTAATTTGCCGTAAATGAATATTTACGACGAAATAGCGATACATTTATACTAAATGTGTGTCGTAAATTAAGATTCATCATAATTTATCGTGAATTTATAACAAAAAAATTGTTGTTACATCATCATTGAGTTGTTCGTCGTAAAGCAGTATGGATGATAGATACGGATATTAACAACGATAGTTGCTGTTAATTCGTCGAAATAGTTGCGACGAATTAACATTGAATTTTTGTGAGATCCTAAAATCTACTCACAAATATGGTACATGCTTATGATAACATATATAAGAACTAATCTAAAAGAAAAAGCTTGAGCTACAATTAACTACGGTATGGAAAATGTATATTTTGTTGATGATAAGGTCTGAAGTAGCCGATGAATACAACGGGATCTCTAAGAACAAGAGAATATGAATGGAACGAGACTATCGTTTAGCCATAGAGAAGACTGGATCCCTTTCTTGGCTTGTCCTCCTTTTTATAGGTCTCAGAGTGTGGATCTTAATGGTGGCGTGATCTCTAGCGTGGATCAGGCGTCTTTATGATTGTCTTAAATGCCGTTGATTCCTTTACGTTATGCTGTGATTCACCGAGTTCGGCGTACGAGACCCTTCATCTCGGGGTGGGCCTGGACCTATCGTTTCTGCTTGGGTCTTAGTGATGTTTGAGCGAGGCTCCATTGCGTCTGGGTTGAGGTCTCGAACTAGGCTTGAGCAGGGTAAAACCCGGCTCCAATAAGATTGAAGTTAACAGCAACAATTATTATGAGATTCAAATCTGTTTTAAAAATAGTAAGAAAACAGTCATAATACGTCAAAATGAAATAAATAAAATTTCATTTACAAAATGGAAAATTAAAAATAGTTCAAAATATCTTACAAATATCTAGCCTAAATTTATGGTACATTTGAAAGGTGAAAAATACTAAATTTTCAACTGAAAGGGAATATCACCGATTGATACTCTTCAACTTGATTTGCTTGAAGTAGATGGCTGGAGAATTTTAAACCAAAAAGAGGTGGAGGAAGTATGAATTAACCTAGACACGAAGAAGATTATAGACCTCCCCCAATACCTATACATATATAGATCTTGGAAAAGGAAGAGAATATGTGGTTGAAGGAAAATAGACGATTTTCTATTAAGCAAAAGGGTTTTGTTTGGAGAAGAAGTGTGCATTTACAAGAAAATGAAGTTTGCTTAAATGGAAACATAACTTGAGCAAGCTTATGGTTTAATATATAAAGAGGGATGTCCCTTATGAGAAAGACAAAACTCAGAGAATAAAAGGGAGAGAGAGTTTTTCATTGTGTGTTTGTGTTGTTGAGTATTCTCGTAGTGTCTGATGGAGTGTTTCTTTGTCTTAGTGTTGTGGCATTGGTGTTGATGTTTTGTTTGACGGAGTGTGCCATTACTTCGAGCTTGTGATGATCAAGCGTGTTGTGCGTTGGTGTTGACGTGCCGTTAATATCATTGGTCTCTGTAAGTTGTTGACGTACTCGGTGACGAAATACATATGACATACTTTCAGAGACTTAGAGGATTTAAGTCTAGACTCAAGAAGAGTTTAGTTTATAGTTATGTTATCCTGATAAAATCTAAACTCTAAGGGAATTTATGTCAAGATATAGTTTATCTTGAAGAGTTCATTATGTTATAGAACCGAGCGGTGATTCAAAAGGGTTATGCTTGTATTACGAATTGGTTGCAATTTGCGTTTTCTTCTATTGAATTTGAAATATGGATGAAGTCTCGAAGAATAGAAAATAAACCAATTAACAAACTTTGTGTGATATTTACTTTATGATCTTTATTTTTGCATCATCTGGATTTACAAAATACTCGTGCAGCCATGTAAGTCTATTGATGGACGAAACTTCTTCTGTATTTTTTCCTAACTCCACCGTAATATTTTAAACTCATTGTTCTGCTGAGATGTAGTATGTTTGTAGAGAGGGTTGGGTCTCTTTAGTTAAAGGTGCTGTACATTTTATTATTTGATATGACATTGGGTTTGTTCTTCGCTTTCTGTAATTTTGTCATCAAAGATTATTGTTATAACAATCTTTCATATAAATATATTATGTTTCATGACGAAGGTTGGTTAAAGAATGAGATGGTCAAAGTTAACGAATGAATTAGTTGAAGTCTTAGTCAAGAAAGTCAGATGATTGCGGAAGACGTTTAGATTACTCTTCATATATCATAGTCATATATAAATATGTAATATAAAACTGTGAGCAGCCGTGTTATTAGTTTTATTTCTGCCATTCGTTGTTACCTGATTGCTTAGTTTATTTGTTCGATAGTCCTTTCACTACTGTAGCAAGATTACAAAATGTTCGCTAGACTATGCAGAAAACTAGAATTCTTTTTGTTGGTAACCATCACACTTAAATAGATTGATCATTATAATTTTACTAGATCCTGAATAATCTGGACAAATCCCATATTGTTTAGGGTGTTATATAAAATGTGTTATCCTAGCTATTAAGAAACGAGTTGACAAACTGCGGGACGTTGGGACTCTTTAATTAGTCATAATCTGTATTTTGGTTGGAGGTTCCGAAATTCAAATCTGAGAATGACTCAGAACAGGTTACCTCTTTTCCAACAACAAAGGAGGTTTTTTTTTTTTTGGTCAAACAACAAAGGAGGTTAATATACAGCTTTTGTAGTTTGATTTTTTTTTTTTCACATTTTTTTACGGATCAGATCGTATAGTTAGCTAAATATCCAAATTTAAGCAAAATACAAGTAGAAGATATTGGCTGATCACTACAAGAAAACAGCGGTATTCTGACGGATATTCCGACGGAAAATGAAATCCTCGGAATATCCCGAGGAATTTTCGAGGAAATTCCGAGGAAACACAGAATTTGGTTTCCTCGGAATTTCCTCGGAATATACCGAGGGAATTCCGAGGAAATACTAATCCGTCGGAATATTCATATGGAATACCGAGGAAAAACGTATTCCTTGGAAAAAACCGATGAATTCCGAAGATATATTTTAGCCGTTGGGGGATTTTTAAAATTCCGAGGAAATTCCGACGAACTAGCCGTTGGCGTCGGAATTCCGTCGGAATTTC